>NC_064809.1:48798410-48822088 GCF_023721935.1 Panthera uncia | reverse complement strand
AAAGAAAGAAAGAAAGAAAGAAAGAAAGAAAGAAAGAAAGAAAGAAAGAAAACAACATTCTATCAGCATTTAAGAGTAATGAAAAGAAAGGGGGGGACTGAGGCAAGCAATAATTGTGCGATATTTTTTAACTCATGCAAGATAAGAATGTAGTTACCATGGACTTGGTCATAAAACTGAAATATTTAAGAGTTTGAGACTTAGATAAGAAAATTTTAGAATGATTTCACCTAACAGTTAAACTCATGGAACCATCTAACCATCAGCCTTAGATTAGACTGAAAGCTCATTTCAGTATGGTTCGAGTAAAGTCACACATTACAAAATCAACACGCAGATCTTGACAACACGTTTTTGTATTTACGAGCTGTCATCTTATTAGGACTCTACTTACGCCAGAATCAAAGCAAAATTCCCCAATTTTGTGTTAGAAAAGAATACTGCTCTGCTCCAGTATGGCATTTTTTATTGATTAGACTGCCTCTAATGTCTTCGTTCACTATCGTATACACAGTTCGTTTCCACAAAAAGAAATCTCTTATTTTGTCAATATTCTACCTCAGAATCTTTCAGTGGCTCCCCCAAAAACCTATTAAATTAGGTTTAAAGATATCTTTTTGCAAAGCTTCTCAATGTCATCTTCTACCACTTCCTTGCTTCACTCAAACTAAGTAAAGCCATTTTATAGTCCGGGAACATTTCTCATGCTTTCTAATTTCATACTCCCTGATTTTCTCCTTCTCTCTAACACTAGGTTCAGATTTTCCCTCTTTAATCACCACTATCATATCAAATAGAAAGCTTTTTTATTATCTTCCAAAGTATAAAGTTTTCATTCTGATTTCAGACAGATGCAGGTTAATATCCTAACTTTGCCACTGCAAAGCGGGTAAAATCACAAATTCTCTAGACTTTAGATTCTTTTTTTTTTTAAGTAAAATAAGTAAATAACAATGCTTAATTGCATCCTTGGACAATCTTACCTCCATAAGTCATGGATACTTTTTGCCCATGTGCCAAATGGCAATACTTCTTCCATCTATGAACACATGGAATTGGTGATCTATGCCTACGATTGGCGTAGAACATTCTATTTCCACAAGTAAATTGTAATTTATACAAAGGAAAGAAAAAAGAACACTTGTAATGGTTTTAATATTATACATTACACAAAATTATGAAAAATTCTGTAGACTTGACACCTAGAGGTAGTGGTTAGCAAAGTGTCTGGCACACAGTAATAGAATAACAGATGGTGGTTATGATTCATTGGTACTGTTATTTACACAGTTGCTGCTATTATTATTGTTATTGTTATTATTACTATTGGGTGTGCTTATTTTTTCTTTTAACTTATCACAGAATTTTCTACCTAATTATATATTTTTTTTCAATTATTTGTATACATGTATGAGCCTCACTGTTTATTTTGTAACTTTCTTGACATTAGGAAGACTGTGTCTTAATCACTCTGTCTTTTAAGCAATTTTTCCCACTTCCTCACATACAAGAATTCACTAAATATGTGTTGAATGATATATAATTAATGCAAGATATTAAAGAAAGTGTGACTTCTTTTGTAATCAACATCATAGTAAGAAACATAAATAACCGCAAAAACTCTTGGTTTTCCTGATATTTTGTTACACAGGATCCTGTGCAATAATGATGCTAACATCATTTATTTTCTTGGTCTACTAGAGTGGTCTTAAGTTGATCAAACTCCTCAAGGTTAAAATAGCAAAGCCTAAACCTCATTTATTTTGCTGATTCATCTTCCTGATCTCTCTCTCACTTCTTCATTCTCAGAGGGTCAGTGCTCAAGTCACCTCCTCTGAGAGGTCTTCTGCGATCACCTGTGGTCTACAGAATTTTAATGTCACTTTGCCACCTATGATATTATAGATTTATATGTTTATTTCTATCTCTTACCCTTAGAATGTAACTCCATGGAAGCAGACTTTGTTTTGTTTGTCTCTGTATCCCTTGCTTTTAGAGAAGTGCCTGGATTGTGATAGACATTCAAAAAATACCATTTTAAAAATTATGAATTAGGCATGCCTGAGTGGCTCAGTGGGTTAAGTGTCGGACTCTTGGTTTTGCCTCAGGTTATGATTTCCGAGCTAGTGGGATCGGTCCCCACATTGGACTCTGTGCTGGCAGGGTGGAGCCTGCTTAAGATTCTCTCTCCTCTCTCTGCCCCTTCCCCACTTACATCCAAACTCTCTCTCTCAAAATAAATAAATAAAGCTTTTTTTTAAATAATGAATTAATGAATCAGTGAAAATAATGATGCCTGCATATTTGCTTTTTTGATAGACAGGCTACTAATGAACTAGTGAAGTGATTCAAGAGACTGTAATTTTAATTACAAAAAAAGAAAAAATCAAGGTGGCAATTACTAAGTTATCTAGTTAATTTTCTAGATAGTAATACCAACTAGTTCTTAGTGTGAATTCAATTTTTAATTTGTTTAAATTAATTATGTGTTTGATATAAAAGTATAATTTTATAAAATGTGTAAATCTTTTAAAATAAAATTACATAAGTATATAATATATAACAATTACTAATTTAATATGGTTAATTTAATAAAGCCTTTGGGTATGTTTTTTTTCAGTTTATCAGATGGGAAAATATTGAAATAACATCATGACCTAAATTATTGCTAGTTACCTGCTCCAAATATTTGAATTTATGGTTATGATATGAAGGTAGAGGAGAAGAGAGAAGGGAAGTTAAATCAATTAATAATTAGAAAGCTGACATTTTGTTTAGCCCTCATGGAATGATGTCAATTATGAGTTCCACCAGAACTGGTCTTTTATGGGTCTTACTCACAGACATGAGGTAGAGAAACTAATACTTAAAATGTATCTCTAAGCAATTAGGCTTGTTCCTCTCAAGATGATAGACAAATACAATTAAGGACACAATGAGATCCAATGGCCTATTCATGGTTTCTTTGTGCTTATATTCTACATGTTAGATTGCTACAAGATTTCTATAAATACACTTCCTGATTACCTAAGAGATACCGTGCACATATGAACAGCTCATCTAACAACCAAGCCTCATTATTTCTTAACTCTTTCGAATTCAGTTAACTCATTTAACAAGTTAACTCGAGTTATCAAGTACTGTATTTATGTACTGATTCCTGTTTGCAAAAAGCACTGTGTCAAGTGCTGAGAATATGCAAATAAATTAGATGCCATCTCTTTATCAAGTAAAATGCTGACTAATGGAAACATATACACAGTAATAGGAAAATATAATGCAACACAAGTGCTGTGATAGAGCTCAACAAAAGATAGAAGCAGGTAGGAAACGACTTACCAGTTCTTTTTTTTTTTTTTTCATTTTTTTTAATGTTTATTTTTTTCTTTGAGAGAGAGGAAGAGACAGAGCACAAACAGGGAAGGGGCAGAGAGAGAGAGAGAGAGAGAGACAGATAGACAGACAGACAGAATCTGAAGCAGGCTCCAGGCTATGAGCTGTCAGCACTGAGCCTGGTGTGGGGCTCAAAGCCATGCACCGTGAGATCATGACCTGAGCCAAAGTTGGACGCTTAACCCACTGAGTCTCCCAGGCGCCCCACGACTTATCGATTCTTAATAAAGCATCAGGGAAGTTATGAGAAGGAGTAATATCTGGGCAAGAATACAGGGAAGATGCGTAGTAGATATGCCACCATTCTTTCAACATGATGGATACTGCTAGCCCAGTGAACCCTAGACATGTCTTTACACTCCTTAACCTAGTCCTCCAGGAAGCTATAGTCGGTCTATCAGAATTACAGTTTATAAAATCTCCTTGACATCACTCTGTTTTAAGTGGATATGTAGGACAAGAACAAATAGTGATGGGAAAAAGTGGGAGAGAGTGAAAGAGATGGAGAATGATCCAAAGTCAGTGCAGAGGTCACTATGAAAGAAAAAGAATGGTCATGGGGGAAGTTGCACATAGCTCAATGTGACTGAAGCATAACATAACATTTGAAGAAAGAACTGTGAGAAGTGAGGCTGGAGAACTAACACAGTTGATGAAGGGCATCGTAAGTGACAGTGGAAAGTTTGGACTTGAACATGTGGGCAGTGAGGAGAGAACCAAACTTTGTACTCACTCATTCTAACCACACAAATTCATTGACCCCATACATACTCTTAACTTCCTTTTTCTCCCAGTTCATAATCACAACCATGACTGCGTTATTGTTTTTAAATGTTGATTTATTTATTTTTGAGAGAGAGAGAGAGTGAAAGAGCGCTCATGCACATGTGCACATGAGCGTAAGTGAGGGAGGGGCACAGAGAGAGGGAGAGAGAGAGTCCCAAGTACTGTCTGAGCTGTCACCGCAGAGCGCAATGCGGAACTCGATCCCATGAACTGGGAGATCATGACCTGAGCCGAAATCAAGAGCTGGGCACTAAGCCAACTGAGCCCCACCCAGGCACCCCTATTTTGAAATCACGACTCACTGAATTTGGTCTTTTCCTAAAGGCTGCATCTTAAATGTCTCACCCTTGAGTTGATAAGAAACAGTTTCATTTTTCAGCCCTCCAATTTTTATCTTTCTATATGCCCCATACATATAGCACATACAACTATTTGTCTTCTGGACTCATACATTTGTCATAGTAACTTATCATCTGAAGCATGGGCCAGAGTCATGCTTTCAACATTCAACTTCAGGAATCTGCCCCAATTCTGCTTGTACATCAGCTTCATTTTCTATATTCTAGATTATTATAGGCCATGATTTTCCAAATCTGGTTATGCAACCAGATTTCATGGGTTGACAGTTTCTAACTCCTACAACCTTTTTCTCACCTTTTCTGGCCTCCTCTAACAGCTTCCACAGAAGCTTGCCACTTACCCAAAACACTGCCACACAGTCCAAGTATTGCCTTCCATGCTTCCTTGATTCTGCACCCTCAGACTATATTTATATATTCTTCCAACTTCTGCTAATACACATTGGCTAGGTCCTACTACTGTTTCGGAATTCCTTTCCCCTTAATAAGCACAGCACTTTCTCAGCTGAATTATATTGTACCTTAATGCTAGTTATTGGTTTGGTAGCCAGGGGAGAGGCAGGTAAGGTTAAATTCTGAGATGGGTAGTGCTTGTTTCCTTGCAAATCAGAGACCTCTGCACCTAGATCAAGCAAGAGACATTGAGAGGAAAGCACTGGTGTTTAACATGAAGTATGGGGCTACTTCTAAAGCACATAGAGTTCAGAGGATCTGGAGAGTCAAGTTTTATGAGTGTATTGACCCAGATATCCCAATTCCAATTTGCAGGTTCTCACTTTTTTCTCCACAAGAGTTAGCAGTCCATCCAGGGCTGAGAATTCAACCTCAGAAGCTTTGTTAGTGTTACAGTTAATTCCTGGGTTTGTTCCTATCATTTTCTGTACTCTAGCTGCAGAAGATGAGTCCTTTTATATGCTACTAAAGAGGCCCCCTGACTGTATGATACTTCTTCCTTGATGAATAATCAATCTCACCCCTTACTGTCTTTTATGAATGCCTCACTAGCCTTCCAAGAGGACCTCTGATTCCTTTGTCCTTGTAATTAAGGCTTCCCTCAATTTCTCAAAATCTTGTGATAATGCACCCATCAGTGAATCCTCCTACAGTTATCTTACCAGTGAAATTTTCAGCAGTTGCACTGCTACAGCATGTGCTTTAAATATCTCCAGTGTTCCAGTTTCAATATCTCATCTTATCGTTTCCTTCTTTGAACCACTCCAGGCATCAACCATCTTAGATTGACTTCCTAGAGAGACAAACTCTATGTTGGGTATTTGCATACAGAGAATTTACTGGGGTGCAGAGAATTTACTGCAGGATGAACACTTCTGGAAGAGTAACAGAAACTGGAGCTTCCTTTAGAAGTGCATTCTGTCTTTGTTGTAAAAATTAATTGCAAAGCCAATGGCAAAGGACGAGCCTATAGAAAGAAGAATTGGGAAGACTAATGCAACTTATTGTAACCTAGTATCCAAGGTTGATAAATATAGTTCCTAAAAGAATAACGGTTTCAAATGTATTTGATTATGAAGGCGGAGAGTATGATATTTTGCTGGTTATAAACAGTACATATCACACATTTGTGTGCTTCTCTACGATATGGTTTTTACTTTTAAATGGAGTCCAGAGCAAAAGACTCTCCAGCAGGTCCAAACCACCTTGCCACCTAAGACTTGTAATCTAGCAGATACCAGTGGTACTCAAAGTGTTGGCAGTAAGTAAAAATCTATAGGGATCTTCTAGAAAGCCCCAAAAGGAGAAGCATAATGCTAAGATTCTGGAGTATAATCATGGTCTCCTTTGGTTATAGAAGCTTATAGAAGCAGCTTCTGGCCTGTACAGTACCTTTTTGAAGATTAATCATGAGACACCAAGTGACTTGAGCTGCCCTCAGGAATGAGTTTAGAAGATCAAAAAGTGGATGTAGTGGGGTCTTTTATTTTTAGGAGAGACTGACAGCATGTTTCTACTTATGATAGCAAGTTGACTCATTTTTTATACACTTGATTCACTCATGCCAAGTTCTGAAGTTGTATGAGATGTCAATGCAGGTAGAAAAATGCGAGTTGATGCCAAGTAGCAGGAGTGGCTGGTCAGTGCTGTTCCTGGGCCTGTTTCCCGTGAGATTTGTTTCTTACTTTCCCTTCACAGGAAAGCTGACTTTCATGAGTTTCATTTCCCAGGATTTCACTTTAGCTGGCTCCTCCCTAAGTTCAGCCAATGGGCATCATTGGCAAGATACCAGCCCATTGGAAGGAAAGGAAAAGTCAGAGTTTTTCCCCTCCCTGTCTGCCTCAAGTGTTATCTCTGGCAGCAGCTATCCCTCCTCAGCAGCTTTGGCTCCTACCGGACAGTCTCACTGATGAGGTGTTTGAAGCTGGCCCCTAGACTGCAACACCACACCCTCCTTTTGACGTTGTAGTAGTGACTCCTTTTTGTTCCTGATCTGTGGATTGTCTTACCATTTCCCATTTGGCTTTTCAGCTCTTTCCTCACCTGTGTAATCACTTCATGCCATTACATTTTTGGGTTGTAATAAGTGAGGTGGTTTCTGCCTTCCTGGAGAGACTCCTCATGGATAAATAGCCATTGATAAAATATGTTATAAATATTTATTTTTTAAGAGAGAGAGAGAGAGTGCATGCTCACACACACACATGAGCAGAAAGAAGGGCAGAGAGAGAGGGAGAGAGAGAATCCCAAGCAGGCCCCACACAGAGCAGAGACTTACATGGGGTTTGATCCCACAACTGTGAGATCACCACCTGAGCTGAAATCAAGGAGTCAGTTTCTTTTTTTTTCTTTTTAGTTTTTTTTTAATGTTTTTATTTTATTTTTGACAGAGAGACAGAGTGTGAGCGGGGGAGGGGCAGAAAGAGAGGGAGACACAGAATTAGAAGCAAACTCCAGGCTCTGAGCTGTCAGAACAAAGCCTGATGCCGGGCTCAAACTCGCGGACTGTGAGATCACAATCTGAGCTGAAGTTGGCTGCCTAACTGACTGAGCCACCCAGGTGTCCCTCAAACAGTCAGATTCTTAACTGACTGAGCTACTCAGGCACCCGAAAATATTTTAGTACCTAGCAATGACGTTCACGATGTAATAAGGGAGCATTCTTGGGCTGAGGGTAAATGTAAGAAAAACTGATCAAATGCTACTTTAAATCTTATAATTTCATTTTCTAGAAATAAAAATTTATTCCTAATTTTAGGCAGAGTACAAGATTTAGAAAGGTATTATTAAATGGTTATAGATACAATGATTAAAGCAGAAAGGTAAGAACATTACAGAATCATGAATTTATACGTGCAAAAGTTAAGTCAAAAACATTCATTCAATTCAAGCACTTCTGTTTTCTTTTTAAAGTTTTCATTCAGTTTTATCTTTGATAAATGTTGTTTCATGTATCTCTGAGCATTGACATGTAAGAAGCATATGAAATATTACTTATTAAATATATTACTGTTTAAATAATTTGATAAACTTACTCATTTCCAAAACTCACAGAGCACTAGTACTGTAGAAATTTGCCAATGATCAATTCATATCTATTCTAGAAAATAAGTGCGTAATGCTTATCATCACCTCAAAAATCATGATTTACTGACCACATGCTTTAAGTACCATTTAAAAATAAGCTCATATAAGTAACTCTAGTAAAGAGGTAAACTTTTAGGTATATTTAAACACCTGAAAATACTCATACCACCCAAATTATAAGTGTTCTAATTCAGCTGAAAAATGGGACAGGGAATTCTAGAATTATACTTTAAAGATTCTTTTTAATTATTACTATTTACTGTACTGGGCAGGAGCTGGATACTGATTCTATGATGATGAATAAAATATAATTCCTAAATGAGCCTAAACTAGCAATGTCCTGTTATTCTCTGGGGGGAAAAAATGAAAGGAACCTTAGCAGAGCTGGAAAGTAACCACTATTGGAGAACCTAAACTGAGGTTGTCGAGAGCACTTTCAGAAGCAGCTCATTCATGGAAGCTATGAACTCAGGATTCTCAAAACAAAGAGATGACACAAAGTATACAGCTTCCACCCAAGACCATCATAATAATAGTTATGGTTATAGGTTATACAACAGTTTTGGACTATTTTTTCGCCAACCAAAACCATCACTAACACTTCATGTTATACCTGAATTAATATTATAGACGGGACCTATTTTCTTGGTTGTGCCTAAAAAGTCTTAGGTTATGGTAATGAAGTGTATTCTAGCTACTTCTTATAGTATTTCTAATTAGTCTTGTTTGTCTCATCATCCTTTAATGTTTATTGTCCAATGTCTCAAATATTTCAACACAGCCACTGTCCTGGCAGATGTTTCAATAAATGATTCAAGGAAAAAATATGAAATTATGTTGACTGGCACAAACTAAAAATCAGATCTTTCCAAAGAAATCCCATCTTCAAGAAGAATCAACAGCAGAGATGAAAGGGTGAAAGTCTGGTCAATTCTTAATGATACCTTGTAGCTTTGATTGAGAAGAGGGAAAAATAGGGATTGAGAATTTTAAAAGTTCCCATACTCCTAGGAAAAGACTGATGTTTTTTGGCCATGGTAATAAGAAGCCATCAGAACTGATTTGAAGTTCATTCAATCAATAAATAGCTTTTTATTAAACACACTCTAAAAGCCTGCCAATCAACAATGTCCTTACTTCTGAAGTAGCCAATTAGTAACAAATCTAGCTCAATTAATATACCTCTGAGGACCAACCAAACAACAGTAGTCACACCCAAGTAACCATACTTCTACAGATGACATCAACTCATTCGTGCTTTTGAACATCTACCAATTCCTGAATTTCATGGTTCCCTAAAACCCTAGGTAAGATTAGTAGCTTGCTGGACTGGAGAGATTTTACTTAATCCCAGGATAACTCCCTTACAATAGTGAGGAAAACATTCAACTTTGTCTTTTTATATTGGATACTGAATGATGGTCTCATTATCCTTTGACATCCTTTAAGTGCCCCTTTTAATAAATGCAAAAACCTTTGGAGATCTTTTGCTTTAATACATCTCCCTAGATGATACAAAAAATAACAATTTAAATTAGCTTTGTTATGTAGAACTAACAGACATTTAGCTTTCAAATAAAAAGTGGTATGGTGCTAAATGTTTATCTTTTAAAATGGATAAAAATTTTAAATTATAAAATCATTCATGTCAGTGTTTTAAAGATGAATATTCTGTGGTCACAATCAAGCTAGATTCTATTCTGGTACACTTTTTAAGTAATGGTTTTATGGGGGGTTTTTTATGCTTTTCAATTAAGTGCTTTCACATAGCTATTTTGTAAGATTTTTAAATTTAGTTTATTTAAACAAAACAAAACTAAAACAGTTCACCCATTTCTTCCCTACCTCTGGCAACCACCCATCTCTTCTCTGTATCTACGACCTTATTTCTGTTTTGTTTTGTTCCTTGTTTTTCTATTTGTTTGTCTTTTATTTAGATTCCACATACATAAGTGAAATTATATGGTATTTGCCTTTCTCTGTCTGACCTATTTCACTTAGCATAATGCCCTCAAATTCCATCCATGTTGTCACAAATAGCAAGATTTCATTATTTTTTTTATGGCTGGGTAATATTCCATTATATATAACTACCACGATTTCTTTATCCATTCATTTATCAGTAGACACTTAGATTATTTACATTTCTTAGCTATTGTAAATAATGCTGCAGTGAACACGGGGATGCATGTAGCTTTTTGAGTTAGCATTTTTATTTTCTTCATACACATACTCAGAAGTGGAATTGCTGGATCATATGGTAATTCTATTTTTAATTTTTTTGAGGAGCCTCCATGATATTTTCCATGGTGGCTTTACCAATACACATTCCCACCAATAGACCATGAATGTTCCTTTTTCTCCACATATTTGCCAATACTTGTTATTTTTAGTCTTTTTTATGAGAGCTATTCTCATAGATGTGAGGTGATGATCTCAATGTGGCTTTGATTTGCATTTCCCCAGTGATTAACAGTGTAGAACATCTTTTCATGTAACTGTTAGCCATCTGAATGTCTTCTTTGGAAAAATGTCTATTAAGATCTTCTGCCCATTTTTAAATAAGATTGTGTTTTTGTTTTTGTTTGTGCTTTTGAGTTGTAGGTTTCCTTTTGTTTACAATAATAGTCAACTTGTTGAAAACATTAATTCATTTTTTGACATAACATAGGCCAAATAACTTGTTGACTAATATTTGGAATGTTATTCTAGTTTGTATTGGTATTATGTAAATAAAAAGTAATAATGTACTATGCAATAGCAAGGTATAAATATATCATTACTATAATGAAGTACCCCAGAAAGGAAGCACATTTTTTTTTAATTTTAGATAAGGATATAGGAGTATTAAATATGTATATAATTTCATATTTTGTTTCTTTCTAGATCAAATAGAAAGGAATTAAAGAGATACTATCTTTTTTGGCCAAAAATCTTCCATTAACTGGAAGAACATTTGTTCTATCTCAAAATTCAACTGGTTTAAAGACCAGCAAAGCTTTCATGCCTCTGTTATTTTCTTCTTAAATTTGACTGGATTTTTTTCCCAGTCAGTATAGTATGCCATATATGTAAAAATGCCTTATTCTTTTATTTTCCATGAGAGTCATGCAGTGTTAAAATAGACTTGCATCCCCACTGATTTCACAAACTGTCCAGGTGACCAGAAATAGGGAGCAATAGTCAGAGACAGAAAGAAGCAAAGGCTGGGCCTGAAGAAGAGGAGGGAGCTACTGAGGTCAGAACTTCTTGTGGCTACTCTCTTCCTAATGTGAGCAGAAAGTGAATAGGGAGGCGAAGGGATATAACGGAAAAGGAGGTCCTCAAAAAACAGCAGTATTTCTAAGTACCAATAGAATTAATTGTATCCCATTTGTGTGCAACTAGTAATCATCATGATAATTAAATGATACTTTAATTATCATTATAATTAAATTATATATATATATATTACATTATAATTACATATATTATAATATATGTAATATAATACATATATATTACATTATAATTATAATGTCCTTCAGTTTTCCCTGAAGGACATTATAATTATCATTATAAAATAAATGAATATTTTACTTTTGGTTTTTTTTTAATTTTTCATTTTAATTTTTACTTTAAATTCATACTATTTACTTGTCTTTTAACATTGCACACCATTTCAGAATTTTACTTATTTATTATTTTTATTGATTTATTTAAATTACCTCCTACTTCTGAAGGCAGAATTCACCACAGTTTACAAAATGTATGGAAAAGATAAAAGACAGCTCATAAAACATAAAGGGTAAAAGTCAGGGAAATACCTGATCCATTTTGAAATATCCAGATTTAAGAAAAATATAGAAACTAAGTTCTATTATCTTTAAATGCTCTTTCTCCAGAACAAAAAAAAGAAAAATAAGGAAAATATTATTACCAATACTAAGTTTTTGTGTGTCCCTGAGTAAAAATGAATGAATAAATAAAAATTTTTAAGTGAGGAGACAACACTCAATGTAATTTGATAACGGTTTTTATGACAATGCAGAGACATTCCACAGAGGGCTGTTGTCTTTTATCAGCTGTCTGTGTGAAAACTTAAATAATAATGTTAAGACATAGTTCTATTAGACAGGCAGTTCTAATAGAATAGAGATTGTTCTGATGTGGTCCAGACATACAGCTTTGTGATGTTAAAGTTGAGAAAATGTAAGTAATAGTTTAGAAGTCTCTTAGCTTCCCTTTTCATAAATCCTTTGTCTTGGCCATGCCTTGAGCAATATTGATTATTCTAATTTCAAAATTAATACAGGGGACTTTAATTCAATATGTTGATTAAATGCTATTTGTTAAACTTTATTATCTTTCAAAAGTATAAGGCAATAAAAATCTTTACAACCTGAAGGAAGAGACAGACCCAGGGAAGAGACAACAGCAGATAAGAACGGTCAAGAAATTTTTGGAAAATGCAAGTAAATGAAAAACAGCTAACTAACCAAGAAGACCAGAGGAAGCTAAGACTTATGTGCCTATAGAAGGGAGAATGAGGAGAAAGAAACCAGTTTTCCCTGAAGGACACTGCAAAGCACCTAGCATAACAAGAGGCAGGAGCCATAAGGCTCATAGCCAGAGATGGCTAAGAGTTTATACAATAAGCAATTGGGCATTTATGTAAATCCTGACCACTCTATGACATCTAGCCTTCTCAAACATTAGCCTCTCACCCAGCCAGCCAGCCTACTCTGACCTCCCTCTCTCCAAAGACTCAGAATGGGAGAGTTTCAGGGCCAGGCACAGAAGTCCGAGAGAGTGAGTAGCTGATTTGTAAACAAAGAAAGCAACTGATGGGTGAACCAAGATTCAGGCTCTTGATATGACCATACCAGAGCAGGGATTCTTGGAGGAGTCGTGAGTTGCAAATTTGTAAATTGCTGCAGTGATTAGGAGAGCACTACAGGGATTTAATGGGTAAGAGTCTCAGATTCCGACATCTTTTCATGAATAAAACTCTTTCACAGTGGAGAATTATCATCCCACATCCCTAAAGACTTTCTGATATCATAAGAGACAATCAAATAGGAAAAAGAAAAAATGTTTAAAACTATATGAATCTAGGACTCAACTGCATTTTGTACATAAACAACACATTTTTTTAACATATAAACACAGTTTATTTTGACACAACTTTAACAAGGACTGAATTTTCAAGGATGTAATTATAAATAGAAGCAAGAAGGAACGTTTTTTGGTTTGGAGATTAACCAAGAGTTTTTCATCATTTCATAAAGATCACATCACTGAGAGCAATGTTGCTCATGGGACTGAAATTGTCAATACTGCTCACCAACACAACTATATGAGTCCGTATTGAAAGCTATCACTTTTAGAAATTCTACAAGTAAGTGCAGGCATCTAAATACCTAATTATGTCCACAGTAAGTGTACAGTAGCCATGTCTGATAGTTTACATATTGAAATACAAATATTTGTATTATTAAATATGCTCTGCTATTTCTTTTCTTTTTTTTTTAATTTTTTTAATGTTTATTTATTTTTGAGACAGAGAGAGACAGAGCATGAACGGGGGAGGGTCAGAGAGAGAGAGGGAGACACAGAATCTGAAACAGGCTCCAGGCTCTGAGCCGTCAGCACAGAGCCCGACGCGGGGCTCGAACTCACGGACCGTGAGATCATGACCTGAGCCGAAGTCGGACACTTAACCGACTGAGCCACCCAGGCGCCCCATGCTCTGCTATTTCCTTTTCACATTGTAATTATGGCATTACATTGTTATTGGTGAAATTATATGTATTGATAGGTTAAGTTATACTACTATGCTTTTAATTTCAGGGTAGTAAATGGAGATTTTTAAAATATTTGCTTTGAAAAAAAGTGGTCATTGCATCTAATAATATTGAGAGCCTCTGCCCCAGGATAAACTCACTAGTTGAAAATTCTTTCCCCAAATACAGTGCCCAATCAGGATTTAAGTATTTTATAATTAAATGTAGACTCTCTGTCAACTGTTGTCAGATGTTTGAAGAGAGCCTCTAGCATAAAGAAGACAGATCAAAACAAAATGAAACAAACAAGAACTAGAAAAAAAATTCTGGAGAAAAAAATACAACAAGACAAAACAAGTTAATTTTTAAAGGGTGTGTGTGTATGCACACAAGTGTACGTGTTTGTACATATAGCAGCAGTTCCTAAACTGTGTGGTCTGGAGGCCCCAGGAAGTCCCAAGGCCTTTTTAGGAGATCTGCAAGGTCAAAGTTATTTTCATAATTGCAGTAAAACATTATTTTCCTTATTCACTCTCATACTCCTTTTCAGAGGTTATACAATATGTGATATCACAACACATTGCATATAGAGGCAGCTATGAGAATCCAACTACCTTATATTAAACAGAAGGAAAAAAGATTTGCAAATATATATAAGCTACTCTTCTCATACATTAGTTTTATTTTAGAAAATATAGTTATGCTTTATAAATAATATTAGTGTTAACATGTAATAGGCTTATTAGTGGTATTTTTTAAAAAATGAATATTTTAATTATTTCTCAGCTTTAATTTATGTTAAATATTAAAGTATAACCTACCTAAATAAAAACTCCTTGGGAGTTTTTGAATTTTTTTTTAATTTAAAAATTTGTTTTTAATAATGTAAAATGTTCCTGAGACCAAAAATTTAAGGACTATTGTTATACACTATATAAAGCATACATCACATATACATGTATATATACGCATATATACCTCACACACACACACACACATATGTACATATACATGTATATATAATACATACACACATATCCACTTAATATTTTAATACAAGATCATGCAATCATGAAATAGCAAAATGTGATAATAGAGAAACAAACCAGAAAAAACTTGTAAAATCCTTACATGTTCAAGAAGGCATAGCTAAAGTTTTTTAAGTAAACTACATTGGAAAATGTAATTGCATAAACCATTCAGAATGAATAGCAAAAAGCAAAGTGATAGAAAATAGGAGAGGAGAGTTAAGAAAATTAGAGAATAGATTTGGAAGTTCCAATATCCAGTAGAAACATTCAAAAAGTAATAAATAAATAAATAAATAGGAGCAATAATTCAAAGAAACAATATATAAAACTCACAGAACCAAAGGATATAACATGCCAGATTAAGTCCCACATTCAGTAAATGAAAAGAAATATGAATATGCATCATAATGTAATTTTGTAACACTGAGGGCAAGAAGATCTTAAACCTTGCAGGAAAAACAAAATGAAAGATCAGAAATTAAAATGGCAACACTGAAACTAGAAGAAAATGGAGAAATTCTGTAGCATTTTGAGTGAAGTACCCTTTACTTCATGCAGGAATCCTATATTAAAACTAGCAATTAAGTGTTTAGATAAAATAATGACATTTTTAGACAAGAAATATTACCAAAATTTCATCTCCTGTGTGTATTTCTAAGAAAAATTCTAGAGGAACAGGGAGTCAACCAAGAAACCTCAAGGTAATGTATTCAGAAAATAAGGGAAGGACTACAGGAGTGTCACAGTGAATTCCCAAGGTCTGCAGCAGGCATAGAGAAAACCTGGATAAAGAGAAGCAAGGCACTGAACTCCAGGAAGGTGCCTCAGAAAAAAATAATTGAACCTGTAGACTTTCACTGACTGGGCACAAAATTGTAGTTGCGAGGATATTTAAGATTGTGAGGACAAAATTGCCATATGTAGAAAGCTAATCACATTTAGCAACGAGAGAATTATTCACCAAAAATGAAAGGTTGAAAAGAAAGAAAAACTAATCTTAGTACACTCTCTTGACTTATTTGGGCAATAAATTAATAATAACAACAACAACAAAAGGAGTTGTGCCCTTTCACGTTTATTTTTGTCAAAGTCTTGTGAACTTTCTGAATGATAGAAATGCAGATGAGGTCTAAAGATAGTCATAAAAACAACTAACATAAGTGCCTGGAGACTTAGATTCAAACATGCACCAATTTATGTCTATGAATTTCAGACCATTTTAAGTGAAAGTAGAAAGGTATAATTTCATATTTATGAAATTAAAATAAAATTTCACATACTCTTTTATAGTATAATAATGATACTTCATACTTTTAATCAGACAATCTGAAGCACTCTATAAACATTAGCAAATTAAGTCTCACAATACCCCATGCAGTAGTTAAGAATAATCATTCATTATATACTCAATAGTTAAATTGAGACATCAAGAGATTAAGTGATTTATCTCAAGATCATACATTCCTTGAGTTCTAGAGAGAAAAGTAGCCTACAATTTTCCATGTCTTTTGGTATAGTTCTCAATTTTCTCTTGCCAATTGTATTGCAATAAACAATATGCTGTTTTCTCTATTTACTGTCATTATCTAAATTGCAGGATAACATGGCCACCTTGTTGGCTCATGAATTCTCCATTTTTCCCCTTTGGAGGATATAAGACAAACCCCCTCTTTATCAAATTTCCCTTTTCAGTTCTTTCCCAGTGCATTTCTCAACAAAAGTTTTTCAATATAAGCATATTACCAGAATAACACCTTTATTTAATAATTCATGCTTTCAAAAATACATTCAATATTAATTAAACAAATATTTATTAAGTTGTTTTATATGTCACACACTATATATTTGATTCCTGCCATCACAGATTGTAGTGTCTACCAGGAAAGACAAGGAATTAATAAAGGAATTATAGTGAAGTCAACCAGACTACTACGAAAAGAGGTGGGTAGAAACAAGGCTGTAGAAGTAAAACTAACATCATGTTATGCCACGTTAAGGAATTTAGATTTTTCTAAAACCAGTGGAAATCTCTGAGTAGTTTTAAGCAAGAAATCTTGTTTCGTTGTGAAATACCACTCTCACTGCCATGTGGGTAGAGTGGGTTAGAAACCAGCAAGACTAGAGGCAGGAAGACGAATTAGGAGTCTCACCTGAGGGCCAGGGTAGAGATAATGGTAGCCATTAGTGATGTAGAAGAAAGAGAAATGACAATGGAGAAAAAGAAAAAGACATAACATGTATGAAGAAATGAAATCAAAGTGATTTTGACTTTATGTGAGGATAAATAGAAAAAAAAAAAGAGACAGGAAGAGAAAGCACAGATTTCCAACTGTCATAGAGTAAGAGACTGTTTAAGAAAATGGAAGCTTCTACCTTTGAGTGTAAAACAAAAGTTAGTTTTGTGGAGTTCAGAAAATAAGATGAAATTGAAATGCTAGACAAAAACATAGAAGATGGAAGGGAGGAATATTGGAGTTAAACTTTTTCACATTATTTGGGAATAGACTAAAGAAAAAATAAATAACTTTAGACTTCAAACATGACAAAAAATTAAATCATTAAAATAATAAAATAAAATGATTAAGTTTTAGGCCACAATTTATATATAATCAAAATTTTTAGATTTCTTTACACTGTCACCAACAGAAAGAGGTTATTATATTCTTTTCAGGCATACATGAAAATTGACTATCTGCTATGTAAACTCAATAAAATACTCCAACACAAAAAATTCAAAGAGATAGCATAGTAGAAACAAAGTTGAAGAAAGAAAACCATAAAGACTCAGATTAAAAATTCATAAAATGAGAAACAAATGTTTAAGTAAACCAAAAACCAGTGGAGTTGATCATCAAAACCAGCAGGTATTTCTTTGAAGATACTAGTAAAATGCTGAAAAACCTCTAATAAGACTGATTTAGAAAACCAAGAGAAGAAAAGTAATATTAACAATAATTGTATGTCTCTATTTTTTTGTGTTTCATTTTAGAAATGATGTGGCTATTGTAATTCTTCTGTGATATGACTTTGAAGTTTTTCTGCAGTTTAGTCAAGCCAGCTTAAGGATGAGTGTCTCTAGTGTTTATATTCTTATCATAGGCAACAATATTAGCTCATCTCAATCCAGAAACCAGGGTCCAACAGATGCAGAAAAAAAAATGAGATCTATAAGGTAGAAACACAGAAGGAGCATATTCTGCCACTCACTGAGTCACCAGGGAAAAGTAAATTTCTAAAAAACAAAATACTGCCTCTCTGACACAAAGGATTAGCAAACTTTAGCAGTATCCCATATCATAAAGGCATGCCAAAGCATACCAGAGTGTTATAATTGTATTACTCTTTCTTGCAAAAGTTCAATTCCTTCTCACAAAACATAAAGCATAGAGACAAGAGTATAATTGTTCAAATGCTTACATGTACTTTG
The DNA here is from genome assembly GCF_023721935.1 of Panthera uncia. NCBI lineage: Eukaryota > Metazoa > Chordata > Mammalia > Carnivora > Felidae > Panthera > Panthera uncia. The sequence continues at coordinate 48,803,787 of NC_064809.1, read as the reverse complement.
CATTAGATTCCCTCCCCTTTTCCAAGGTTATAGGCAAAAACATTCAGTATTTCTATACGATGCCCTTATCTCTTTTTTTTTATCCTCCCAATTTCTATTCCTCCACTTCTAAGAATTTGTAACACAGGGGCTGAGAAGGAGTAATGAAACCCAAAGGGCCTGGGCAAGGTGATATTACTGCAGGGGTCAGCAACTTTTCCTGAAAAAGACCAGTTTGTAATTATTTTAGATTTTGTGTGCTATACAGTGTTCATTGGGACTACTCAACTCTGCCATTGTAGTACAAAAGCAGCCTTAGACAATAGGTAAACAAATGGGTGTGATTGTGCTAAAAAAGAAAAGTACTTACAAAACAGGTGATGGGAAAGATTTAGCCCATAGTCCCCAGTTTGCCAGTCCATGGGCCACAGTTTGTTTTAGAGGAACCAGAAAGTGGTATGGTTTTTAGAAACAAACAAAGAAAATATCTTCTTTCTCTAAACATCTGAGATCATTTTTTTTATTAAAGACAAAAGCTTTATTCCAAAATGGTAGAGAATATTTGAATTGCTAATATCCCAGAAAGGTACTGTGACTAATAACCAAGCATTTTCTGAAAGAAGACTTCCATGTTTGAGAAAGGATGCATCTCAAAAAAATATATCCCAAAAAGCTGGGGGAAGAGACTCATAAATGATGAAACAGCACTCGAACAGGGGAGACTCAGGAGAAAAAGTCTGGTTAGTGCACACTGTGGTCAAAATTCAGGACACCAATAAATGATGCAAGGCTGGACAAAAGCTCTAATCAAAATAAAATCTCAGAGCCAAGTAATTTATAATTTCAAACTCTTCTTTTCAGCTTGCTTTCACACATCCGACTGAGACGCCCAACCCAAGAGACTTGACTTTTCCCTGTGTTACCCTCTTCCTATCTTCACTCCCCTGCTTTGCCTGTTTGGGTAGCTTGGGCTAACAGAATGATCATCCTTCTGCATATGAATTTTCTTTCCCTTGCCCCTTTTTCCTTACATATGTTTAGCTGGCCCATCCACAGTCTGAGTTAAATCTAACTCCTAACCTATTTTTTGTGTTTATCCAAGTTTCTAATGATGACAGGTCTCACTTTAAATTTATGAAAGCAAACTTCAAATGAGTTTTTCATGCTGTCCAGTAACCCTTCTATATTCTGCAGTCAGTTCACTCTTCATCTATAATGGCATGAGATGCCCTTTACTTTGCATCCAAACTTCTGACAGCCTATATCAGTTTACTATGGATGTGTAATGAATTACCACAAACTTAGTGACTTAAAGCAACACAAAGTTATCATCTCACTGTTTTATAATTAAAACTTCAGGTGTGGTTTGTCTAGACACTCTATTCAGGATCTCACCAGACTGTATCAGGGTATTAGCCAGGGCTGAGGCTCTCTCCCGAGACTGGAGGCATCTTCCAAGCTTGCTGGTTGTTGAAAGAATTCATTTCCTTGTGGTTGTAGGATGGAGGTCCCCATTTTAGTGCTGACTGTTGGCCAAGGACTACACTCTAAACTCCTAGAGGCCACCCACAGTTCCTTGCCAAGTGTTCCGTAGGCAGTTCACAAAATAGATGTTTGCTTTTTTTGAGGCCAGCCAGCTACATCCCTCTGATTTTCTCTTCTAAGATAAAATAGATTTTTTTTTCTTTTACACAGCTAGCCTTATTAGGTCAGGTCCACTCTTTTGCCATATAACAATATAATCATAGGAGTGATATTTCTTCATACCATAGGTTCTATTAATGCTCAAAGAGGAGCATATTATGCAAGTAAAGATCATTGAGAGCCATCTTACAATTCTGTCTACCATACTTCTCTTCTTCACTCCTGCTGACAGTTTTACTTCTTAATTTATTAATAAAAATAAATACCTCAGAAAAAAACTTTACCCTTCCACTGTTAAGCCTACCAGCCTACTTTAATATAAACCCTTCCTATACGTTGCTTTTACGCCTATAACTATGGAGGAATTGCCCATTCTCCTATCTAAGGGAAATTTCATCTTTTGTATATTAGACCTTATCTCAACTTGTCTACTAATGGTTTTTGCTATTCTAATTATTCCTGTTTTCTCCTGTGTCATCTGTTTTATTCTCCCTTGAACTAAATCCCCCTTCCCATGTATAAACAATCTGTAATATAGCCCATCTACAAACAAAACCTCTCTTTTGATTCATATTCCCTTCCAACCATGACCCCATTTCTCCACTTCCATTTAGAGCAGAATCTCTAATCTTAGTTCTCTCATCTTGCTCACCTACCATTCTCCCTAGAACTTACTTAAATTCAGCTTTTCTTCCTACCACTCTCATCAAAGGCATTAATAAAATCCTTTTGCCAAATATACTGATCAATTTTCAGTTTTTAAATATGTGAACTCTCATTGCATTTGTCATAGTTGATCACTTCACCCTTATTATATACTTTCATCTCTTGGGTTTCTGGATACCATTTGGCCCTGTTTGTTTGCTTGTTTGTTTGTTTTGTTTTGTTTTTCATTGATGGTTCCTTCAGAATCCTTTGTGACTCTTTCCTTCTTGTCCAGACCTCTAAATGTTGTATTGGTTATATATTGCTATGACAATGCTCATAAGATACCACCCTAAAATTCAGTGTCTGTCAACAATAAACACTTATATGTCACTTGTCTGTGGGATTCAGCCAATCTATACTGAACTCAACTGGGCTCACTCATGCACCTTGGGTTGACCCTGTATCTCTATCCTCCTGGGACAAGAGGTATCTGTGCATATTTTCTCATGCTAAGGGTACAATGTAAGGGTAGAATATAGTAGCAAAGCAGAAATGTACTTTTTCAAGCTTCTGTTTCAATCACAACTGCCTATGCATCCCATAGGTCAAAGAAAGTTTTGGGCCTAGAGTCAGCATGTGATAGCCCAAATATATGGCAAAGAGCATGCGTAAAGGGATGGGAAAAAATGTGGGACCTTTATTTTTTTAAGTGTATTTATTTATTTTGAAAGAGAAGGGGCACCTGAGTGGCTCAGTCGGTTAAGCATCCGACAGCAGCTCAGATCATGATCTCACATTTTGTGAATTCGAGCCCCGCATCAGGCTCTGTGCATCTTGACAGCTCGGAGCCTGGAGCCTGCTTCGGATTCTGTGTCTCCCTCTCTCTCTACCCTTTCCCCTTTCCCACTCTGTCTCTCTCTCGCTCCCTCAAAAATAAATAAACATAAAAAAAAAAAAAAGAGGAAAAAGCCCAAGTGGGGGAGAGGCAGAGAGAGTGAAGGAGAAAGAGGATCCCAAGCAGGCTCGGTGCTGTCAGTGCAAAGCCTGATATGGAGCTCCATCTCATGAATTCTGAGATCATGATCTGAACCAACATTGGATGCTTAACTGACTGAGCCACCCAGATGTGGGGTCTTTAATGCAGTCGATCAGCCACACCAGGCTTCATCTTCATACCTCTTTTCTTCTGTATCTGTGCTAACCACTTAGGTGATTGTATCAAATTCCATTACTTTAAATATCACCTCTATTGTTGACTCCCAATATAAATTCATATCTCCATCCCTGAGCTCCTTCCTGAACTCCGTACTAGTTTATTTAGTATTTACTTGACACATCACTCTACTTGGGTATCTAACAAACGTCCCATATATAACAGACTCCAAACCAAACATTTCATTTTTCTACTTAAACCTACCCCTGCTTCATTTTCCATCTTTGTGCATGGCATCATCTTTAACTCATTTGCTCAGGCCAAAAACATTGAAGTCATTATTGGCTTCTCCCTCTTATACATTTACAAGCAATCTATCAACAAATCCTTCTGACTCCACTTTAAAAACCTATTTTTTATCTAATGTCTTACCAGCTTCCATCTCACCACCTCAGCTAAGACACCTTCCTCTCTCATCTAAATGACAATCACTCCTATCCAAGAGGTTTTCCTGCTTCTGCTTCTGCCCTGCTACAAGGCATTTCCATTTATCACCCAGTATGATGTCTCTAAACATCATAAATAAAGTGTATCATTTAACTAAATCTCCTGCATAAAATCATCAAATAGTTCCCTTTCATTCACACCGCAACTAAAGGACAAAATTCATCAATGACATCTAGACTAAATGATATAAATCCCTATGTGAGCTTGCATTGGTCTAACTCTCCAACATTGCCTGAGCTTTCTTTCTCTTACTAATTCCATTTCACCTACCATGACATCTTTACTACTCTTCAAAACCAATAAAAATCCCACCTGATGTTCTTTTCAGTTCTGCAAAAAAAAATAATAATAATACCCGTCCCTGAGATATATGTAAGATCTCTTTCTTACCTTCACTGAAGTTTCTGTTCAAATGCCATCTCTTCAAAGAGACATCCCCTTAGCCATACCATCTAAATTAGAAGCCCCAGTATTTACTATGCTATTATTTGGCTCTGTGTTTATCTATACTCCTACCCACTACTTAATATCTTAGTATTTATTTGTGTTTAATGTTTATATTCCACAACAAAATAAGACCTCATGATAGCAGCCACTTCATCTGTTTTATTCAGTGCTGTATCCCCTATGAATAGAACAGTGATTGATACATGGGAGTACTCAAAAATATTTATTGAATGTTGAATGCTAAATAATTTAGAGAACATTGAACAGATAATCTTTTTCATCCGTGGGACATCTATATAGCCCCTCTTTATTCACACTATTGATCCTGTTGGTTGTAAGTAACTGTAGTATGTAAGCATTAAAGATTAATTAAAATTAATAATATAATTAAGGAATAAAGCTCTTATAAACATTTTACTACAAACATGTTTTTATATGTTTCCTAGCATATATGTACAAGAATGTTTTCTTAGAAGTGAAATTTCTGGGTTATAGGGTATGTGCATGCTCAGGTTTAGAATAATGCCAGATTGCTTTCCAGGTGATCAACAAAGGAGTAGATAAGTGAAGTTTATTCATGCACAGGAATATTATACAATGGGAAAGTAAATGCATTGATATGCAGCAATGCAGATGAGTCTCAGGAAAGTTATGTTAGATGAAAAGAGGCAAGCCCCCAATTACTGTATACTTAATTACATTATGTTTATATAGTTAAGCAAAACTAGATAATCTATTTTAATGGTACATACATGTGCTAAAGGAATGATAAATGCAAAACTCAGGATAGGGTTTAACTGGCTGGGATGAAGCAGGCAGATGGGATCCAAGTGAAACACAGATAACTTCAAAAGTATCTGTCATGTTTTAGCTCAAGCTGTATGGTGGATTTATGAACATTCATTTTTATGTTTCATAACTGACATATATGCTACACATATTATTTTGTATAAATAAAATATAGTATACTGTTTTAAATGTATAATTTTGAGTTGTTGA
>NC_064809.1:48738410-48793410 GCF_023721935.1 Panthera uncia | reverse complement strand
GAACTATATACCCGATGAGAAAAATTCGGTTAGAAGATGAAAGATCTCAGGTATCCTTATGAAAGCCTGTAAATGTTCAAAATATACATGAAAGTCTATATTCACTAATATAGCACAGTAAAGAAAAACAAAACAAAGGGCCTGCCAATTGCCAAGTACCAATGTATATTTCTTAAATTAATGTTAATGAATACTGTTTAACCAATTTCAATTTACTTGCCTTTGAGGACCACATTCATTTTAAGTTTTTATTTCATCTCTATTTCAACAATACACTCATAAATTTTCAATTTTGTTGTGGGTACCATTTGTAACAGTAGACATTTTCACCATTTTTGTCTTCACCAACATTTATTGACTCTAATTGTAGAATTTGAAGTCCACACTGTTTCCTATTACAGTCCTAGAGATAATGGCTTCACTCCCTATGTCAGATTTCTCAGGTGTGTCTCCCTCCTCTAGAACACAAAGAGATTATCCTTGCTGAGTCACTTCAGGCCTAAACATGTTCCAGCTCTCTTGGACATCTCAGTTTCCCCACCTAAATCGTATGGGACATTATGGGTATCCTCTCCCACGACTGCCTTTATCCCAAACTCTACTTTCTAAAAGTCTTATCTACTTGGTTATTTGCTTTATTGGTTTTATCTTGATTCCAATCTTTCCTCATTTTCTATTTGTCATCAACAGAAGTGAGTTACAGTTCATAGATATAGGAATTGGAATTCCTAAAAATGGAGAATTACAGACAAGCATAAATCTTAAATTCAAAGCTTTCTAGCAAGGAAAACACATGTGACTTGGGAGGGATTGCTGAGCATACGATTCCAGTGATTCAAAAATAACTAAGAAGAATACTTTTCCTAATTTAAACCTGGGATTGTAGCAACAGATTTCAAGAAAAGTAGAAGTTTATTGGCTAGGATTTTACCACAGATAACCCACCTGATGATGTTTGAGTGCTTCCTTTCCACTCCCTCAGCCACCCCCCGCCCCAGATGGCTATGCAGACAACCAGGATTTCCTGAACAACCACATATAATATTTAGAATTTTCACACAAGTACATTTATAATAGTTTAAAACATGCTCATGGGGAGTTGACACAATTCAGATCCTGTTACTACCCCTACACCTTTTTCAATGTGTACAAAGTTATTCTCATATTCACCACAATTCTTAATCTGCTTTCACTGATGGCAAACATTTATAACTACTTACTTTTTAGTTGACAGACATTAATGTGAAGTATGGGTCAATCTTCAATTAACAGGGATTCTACCCATGTTACAATAACAGTAATTATGTAATTTTTGAGGCTAGATCCACCACACCTGAGATTGGTCCACACAAATCAGAGTCAAGATGCAGCCACAACGACCTCCTCTCTGTGAATTTTAAAAATAAACAGACTTCAATATTCCTCATTTTAAGTTCAGAGAGAGAGAGAGAGAGAGAGAGAGAGAGAAACAGCCAGAATTATAATAGTAATACTTAAATTTTCAGGATCACATTATGATCATTCCTAGGGTATGGATTTTATCCTAATGATCCAAGATGGCAACTAGAGTTCCAGTTATCAAATATGAGTTCATGAAGTGGGACAAAAGAAGAATAAATAATGCACATACTCTTATCGTTTAAATGGTGGACCAAACCATTTTGCAACTACCGTATCTGCCATGTTTTGATATAGTTAACATGCAGATGAGCCTTGAATTTGTGAATCAGCTTTAACTTGTAGCAAATTTCCAGAAGCAATATTTTCACCACATTTTCAAGTCAATACCAAAACTTAGTGATGAATTGAATTGCATTTGATAGGTACCCCGTATTGGTGCTACACACCCAAAAGATTTTCTTTTATTTAGTCATTTTATAATCCATTTTCTTTCATGATTCACTGTCCTTTGGAGTTATAACTATTAAATTATTCATTATATAACCTTGTTCAACATTTATTATCTTCTCACCAATTTTTTAAATTATTCTTTTTTCTTCTTTATAATAATGTGCCTTTCCAGAGCACCCTCAGTTAAACATCCAGCTCTTGATTACGGCTCAAGTCATGATCTCAGGTTTGTGGGATTGAGCCATATGTAGGGCTCTGCACTGAAATTCTCTCTCCCTCTCTGTCTGGCCCTCCCCCATTCTCTCTCTTAAAATAAACATTTAAAAATATAATGTACTTTTCCAACTAACACTTTAACTCATCACCTTTTCACATATCAGATATGATACATCTCGAAACAAAGCACAAGTAAAACAAGCATATTCCTGACTAATAAATCATCCTATGACCTATGTTAAAATAACTATGCATGACCACTCACCATATCTACTGTTGAATAGTTATCTTTTATTCTCTAAGGCATAGCTTTGTTCAAGTGAGAGAAAGTTTGTAAGTTGAAATTTCATGGGTAATTTTTTTTTTACTTAAAAATTTTAAATGGTGGCATTAATAAGAAATGTTTTTGTCTGCAGTATTGGAAAAGCCAAGCAAGAAAGGCTTTAGCATTGCAAGAAGTCTAGAATAAGTTGAGGTGTAGCTGTTCAATGATGCCATCAATTACCCAAGATCTTCATGTCTTTCTGTTCTACTAGCCTTAGCACATTGATCTTTTATGTACATCTTGCTGCCTAGCCTCATAGTGACAGTATGGTTGCTGCAGCTCCATTCATCATGTCCAAATCAAGGTAGGGAGAAGGAAAGAGAGTATGAAGCAATAAGATCTGTCCCTTTTTATTAGGAAAAAAGCAAACAAACAGATCTCTGTTTATGTCTCATTGTCTTAAAATGTGTAGCATGGTTACTTCTACTTGTAAGGTAGGCTGAGAAAAAAATACTATTTCTAACATCTATATTGACAAAAGAGATGGAAAGTGAAGTTGCCCTAGCTAATCAAAAAAATCCTTCCACAATAATATTTAAGGTACTATCATAATTAATCTGTCAGAAACACCACAAAATTTACGTGCCTTAATAGTATTATTACACAATTTAATCACTGTATTAAATCTTTACTTATCACTCTATAATGGATGATTTTGCACTGACAGAAGCTTACATTGTGCTTTGTCTGGTCTATATATGCTACATTAAAGTACTCATTTTAAAGTTTTATGTGTGCAGATATATGCAGGCTAAAATGGGGAGGGGATGGGAGGTATAGGAGGAATACCATGGAAGAGCTACAAACTTAGCGGACAATGCTAAAATTACCTGAATTTTATATGTATGCAAAGATAGAACAAGTTTTAATCTAAAACCTCCATAAAAATTGCTTAACCTAGTAGCTTTTGTTAATATATTGGTTATCAGTGATGTATTCCAACTTTGTATAGACTATGTTTAAATGTAAACACTTTGAAGGTAGTAATTACTACCTAAATTTTGGTGAGGGTAAAGGATCACTAACTCAAAACCTGTGCCTCAATAGATTTTGTGAGTTAGCATATTTGTTAAGATGATATTTTAACATTCTCAGTCATTCATACTGGCTTGTTAAGGAAAACTTTGTTATTGAGTAATCTGCTAAATCACTTTATTTGTAGTTGGTGCCTTTTGCGATCACTGTTACATAATTTATCTTGATATTGACACATTTTTTTAATTTGCATTTGACATAAATCCAGAATCCAGGAGAACTAGTAATATGAGTGTTGGTATGAGAATAACAATATACAAATACAAAAACAGCTTAAAAGAAACTTTCTATGAATGGAATTTGGAAATTGTTGTTACTTGCAGGATTTAATCAGTTGCAAAAACAGAATGACTAGATTGCTTGACACAACTCTGGGATGATAGTAAGACCATGATGGAAATATCCAGATAATAAATAGGAATAAATTATTATAAGGATGTGTAGTGCATGCATATGTTTCTCACTTGGTAATTTTTAGATAAACTCATTACTGCTGTTCTTACTCAGTTTTATTACTTGAGATTTGAGATAACCAATTACCAATCATAAGCCCACTTCTAAAATGTTGAGATCTGTAGATGCAACTTCTATGTTATTATATCAAACTAAATGTGAACTGAGTTGCATTGGGTGACTTCTCATCATATCGACAACTTTTATCAACAGGGATCAGGTAAAGTAGAGAATTCAACGGAATTTTCAGTGTTCACTAGAGTACCATATATCACATTACTCTAATGAAATAAAATTCGTTCTACATTTATAAACCATTTTGCCTCCTTTTGTAGATTTAACCAATCATTAAAAGCAAAAATATTCCTTAATATTTTTCCTGGGGAAATGACTTATGATAGTAATATATAAAAGTGCTAAGGTTTCTCTATTTAAACATCACATTTTGATTTTTTATTGTTAACCATCCTCCTGCTTCATTCAAATTGGGAGACACCTTTACATACATACATCTTCCAAGAACCCCAAGAGAAATAGGAAATACAGCCTGAGTTGGGAAGAACCTATAAGTACAATGGATTTAGGTTATATTCATCAATGTACGCTACCAAAAAGTTAATAATTACAGCTGAAACTCAGAATATAAACAACAGATGTACATTCAAAATAAGAATAAAGAGAAGCAGATGTGGGTGGATAGTTCCCAAGGTGACAGCACCAAATGGTTGGAAGCCACCTTGACATTAATGAAAGTCATAGCAGATGCTAATATAGAGCAACTAGAAAAGTTGCCAAAATTTATTGAAGGTAAGAGCTAATACTAATAATGGACAAGTAATAACCATTTCCTTTAGAAGACTTACTAGAAGTAAGTGAACTTACTAGAAGTAAGTGAACTAGAAGTAATGAGAACAGTAAAGAGATACAAGATACAGATTTATGTACCCAGAAATCTCTATATGTTATACTATTCTCTATGTGATATAATGATGTTATATTTGCAATCCTATATTTGTCCTTCTTTTTCACAAATTAATGTTTTTCTGTTTCCTTGTGAAATTATTTTAAAAATCTAAAACTTGTTTTATTGACCTGACATCTAGACAAAGAAAAGTAAGGTGAGCAAAGTACCCTAAATTTTAGGTATACTGTTGACTATATGCTATCTAGAAAATAGAGGACTATAACTACACAGAGAGTTACAGTCTAGGAAAGAAAAGAAGAAAAATAAAGTGTAAATAAAATGCTTATCCCAATATCTGGTGCATTAATAATAACAAATACTAAGATAAAGAGAAAAGTGAGAATTACTGGCAGTTCCCCACATAAACTCTCCTTGGACTCTTCTGATGAGTTGGAAAGGCAAGGCCTCTAAGGTAGAACTCAAGAAATAATCATACAAAATTATGACTTTCCAATTATCTAAAAAACCCAAAAAAGAGTGAGAAATAAATCAAACTGATCTCAATAATGATTTTTAAGAAAGGTCAACTGAGATGTAATTGACATACAATAAACTACCTAAAGTGTTTAATTTTATAAGGTTTGATAGATATTCCTACCATTATCAAAACATTATCAAACCATTATCAAAACCATTATCAGAAAGAAAGAAAGAAAGAAAGAAAGAAAGAAAGAAAGAAAGAAAGAAAGAAAGAAAAAAAGAAAAAGAAAAGAAAACCTATCATTCCTCGTGCCCCTTTTAAGCACTCCCTCCCAATCTTTCTCATCCCCAGGCAACCATGTATGTTTTCTGCCATCATAGGTTTAGTTTTGATCTTCAATTTTTTTACAAATGGAATCATACAATAGATACTGGTTTTTGTTTGGCTTCTTTCACTCAGTGTAATTATTTTGAGATTTATCCATGTTGCATGTGTTCATTCCTTTTTATTGTTGACTAAATATCATTGAATGGTAATATCACAAGTTGTTTGTCCATTTACCTATTGATGGACGTTTCAGTTGTTTATAGTTTGGCACTATATAGATAAAGATCCTATGAATATTAATGTACAAGTGTTTAGACATAAGTTTTTGTTTCTCCTGGGCAAATATCTAGGAGTGGAATGACCAGGTCATATGGGCAATATGTTAAACTGTTTTTTTCTTCCTTGTGAAAACTCTTAGAATTTACTCTTTAACAAAAATTTTCATATATACCATACAGCAGTATTAACTACAGTCACGTCATACATTATATTCCTAATACTTTTTTTTAATTTAAATTCAAGTTAGATACATTCAACTTTTTAACAAAATGTCAAACCAGTTTCCACAGTCATTTTGCCAATTTATATTCCTCCCAGTACTGTATGAGAATCCCAGTGTTTCATAGCCTCACCAACCCTTAGTATGGTCAGTCTTTTTAATGTTATTCATTTTAGTGTATATAAATAATGATATTTCATAATGGTTTTAATTTCCATTTTTCTAATAAGTAATGATATTGAGCATCTTTTCATATGCTTATCATCTACATATCTTCTTTCGTAAGATTGCCATCCCATCTTTTGTTTAAATGTTTGGGTTATTTATATCCTTATTATTGGGCTATAAGAGTTCTATCTATAGTCTAGATATAAATTCTTTATCAGAGAGACATTTTCCAAATATTTCCTTCTAGTTTCTATCTTATTTTTCATTCTCTTAACAATGTCTTTTGAAACACAGATCTTTTTTATTGTGATGAAGTCTAAAACTTAACATTATTTTTCTTTAACGAGTTGTTTTTGCTGTTGTATTTAAGAGCTATTTGCCTATTCCAAAATCAAAATTTTTTCTCCTGTTTTCTTCCAGAATTTTTACCATTTTAGGTCTATAATTAATTTTGAGTTAATTTTTATATCTGGTACTAGGTATTGATTGAAGTTTGTGTTTTTGCATATGAATATCCAATTACTTTAAACACCATTTGCTGAGAAGACTCTACTTCTGTTAAATTGCCTTTGCGTCTTTGTCAAAAATGAGTTCTTATGTGTGTCAGTCTCTTAAAAAATTCCTTATTCTGTTTCATTGATCCATTTGCCTATCGGTATATCACTGTAACAGCATCTGGATTATGGGAGCTTTATAAAAAGCCTTGAAATGAAGTAATGTTACTCTTCCAACTTTGATTTTCTTTTTTTTTTTTTTAAGTTTATTTATTTTGAAAGAGAGAGAGACAGAAACAGAGACAGTGAGTGGGGAGAGGCAGAGAGAGAGAAAGGGGAAGTGAGAGAATCCCATGCAGGCTCCCTGCTGTCAGTGCAGAGCTCAATGCAGGGCTCCAGCCATGAGATCATGACCTAAGCCAAAACAAAAATGGGACACTTAACCAACTGGGCCACCCACATGCCTCGATTTTCTTTTTCAAAACTGTTTTGGCTGTTTAAACCCCTTTATATTTCCATTTACACTTTATTTTTTTTAAGTTTATTTATATTTATTTTGAGAGAGAGAGGTAAGGGTCAGATAGAGAAAAAAAGAAAGAGAATCCCAAGCAGCTTCCGCACCACCAATGCAGAGCCCAACAAGGGGTTAGAATTCACAAACCATGAAATCACAACCTGAGCCGAAAGCAAGAGTCGGATGCTTAAACCAACTGAGATGCCTGGGCACCCTCCATTTAAACTTTAAAATTAGCTTGTTAACTTCTCCAAAAGCATTTGGTGGGATTTTGATTCGGTGCTGAATCAAGAGATCAATTTGGGCCAAATTGACATCTTAGCAATATTGTGTCTCCTGATCCATGACTATGATGTATCTTTTTGATTATTTAGGTGTTCTTTAACTTCTTTAGCACTGATTTATAGTTTTCAGTTTTCAGGTCTTACACACATTTTGTCACCTTCACCCCAAAGTATTTCAATGTTTATGTTATTAAAAATGGTAATTTCAAATTTTCATTTTTGATTGTTGCTAGTATATATAAATACCATTAATTTCTGTATGTCAATTTGTGCCCTACAACCTGACTTAATAGCTCTATTAACATTTTGATAAATTTAATCAGATTTTTAAATGGAGGATCATGTTGTCTATGAATAGAGTATTATGTCTAACTTTCTAATCTGGATTCCTTATATTTTTGCGGGTTGACTTAAAATATAGGTTAGAACTTCCCTTGAAAATTTGAATAAAGCAGTTAGAGTGAATATCCAGTCATGTTGCTGATCTTAGGGAAAATGCATTCAATCTTTCACCATTAGGTGTAATGTTAGTGTGAGTTTTTTATAAGTGGCCTTTATCAGGTTGAGGAAGTTCCTTGTGTTCACACAAGGAGTGTGAGAGTTTTTGTTAGAAATGAATGTTGAAGTTTGTCAAATGTTTTTCTGCATTTATTGAGATGGCAATTTGTTTTCTTTTGCTTTTTCAGTCTATTAACATTTTGAATGCAATGCCTTACATTGATTTTTTTTCAAATATTAAATACTTAGAATAAAACCCATTTGGTCATGAGGTATTTATCTTCTTAAGTAGTATAGAATTTGGTTTACTAAAATCCTGTTTAACATATTCACATCTATATGCATGAAGGATGTTGTTTGAACTTTTCTTTTTTTTGTATTTTTTTTTTTTTTTTGGTCTGGTATTTCATCAGGATAATGCTGACCTCATAGAATGAATTCAATGTGTTCCCTCCTCTTTAATATTCTGGAAGATTTTCTGTGAAATTGATGTGTTGGGTAGAAATCTGATGTGTTAGATAGAATTAACCAGTGAAGACATCTGGAAATATCTTTGAAATAAAGTTTTAACATATAATTTCAAATACTTAATAGATGTATGGTTATTTATTCTATTAATTTTTTCTAAAGTGAGAGTTGACGATATTGTTCAAGAAATTGACCATTTTATCTATGTTGTCCAATTTGTTGTCAGAAAGTTGTTCAAAATATTCTCTTATTATCCTTTCAATTTATGTATAATCTGCATTGATGTCATCTCTCTCATTCCTGGTATTAATAACTTTTTTATTCATGATTAGTCTGGCTATTGGTTTATTAATTTTATTGATATTCCCAAAACACCAGCTTTGGTTTGATTTATTTTTCTCTATTGTTTTTGTTTTCTATTTAATTGTCTCCTACCTTCATCATTGCATTTCCTTTGCTTACTTTGGGTTTCATTTGTTCTTTTTTTCTAGTTCCTTAAGGCAGAAATTAGATCTTTGTTGTTTTTTTAAATGTTTATTTATTTATTTTGAGAGAGAGAGACAGCAGGGGAGTGGGAGAGAGAGCTGGAGACAGAGAATCCCAAGCAGGCTCCTCACTGTTAGTGTGGAGTCTGACGCAGGGCTCAAACCCACAAATGGTGACATCATGACCTGAGCTGAAATCAAGAGTCGGATACTTAATGGACTGAGCCACCCAGATGTCCCAGAAATGAGATCTTTGAATTGAGATTTCTGTAATGTAAGCATTTCCTGCTGTAAATTTCCCTTTACTTTAAAGGAATCTCATAAATTTTGATAGGTGGTATTTTCATTTTAATTTCAGTTAAAATACATTCTAATTTCCTGTTTATGTCTTTTCAATGATTACTTAAAAGTAATTTGTATATGGCTTTTTAGAAAATTCTCTTTTTAAAAGATTTAAATAGTCAGAAGAAAATTTTATAAATCTGTCCATGTAGTTACTACTTTTGGTTCTCTTCCTCTATTTGTGTGGGTCCATATTTCTATCATATTTTATTTTCCTTCTGTCTGAAAGACTTTAACAGTTCTTATATTATGGGCTTGCTGGTGGTACATTCTTTCTGCTATTCTTATATCTACAAAAGTCTTTATTTTGTCTTTATTTTTTTAAATATATGTTTGCTGGGTATAGAATTCTAGGTTGGCAGTGTTTGGGGCCTTGAAACTTTTTTTTTTTTTTTTGTACTTTAAAGCTGAACTTCAGTGCTTCAAACATGGTTTTCCACTCTTCTTATTTGCAGTGTTTCTGGTGAGAAACTTCCATCTTTAACTTTACTTTTTGTTTAAAACCTGTCCGTTTCCATTGGATTATTTTAAGATTTCTCTTATTACTAGTTTTGAGCAATTTGATTTTGATTTGTGTGTGTGTGTGTGTGTGTGTGTGTGTGTGTTTCTTTTTATGTTTCTTGTTCTTGAGGTTAATTGAGGTTCTTGTATCTATGGCCTTATAGTTTTACTCAAATTTGGAAAATTAATGTCTATTAGTCACATTGTTTTCTTTTTTCTTCTTGGAATTCAATTACATGTACAACAGCCTGTTTGAAGTTGTCACTCAGCTCACTGACAATCCATTTTAAATTATAGTTTCTCTTTTGTTTTATTATAAAAACCTTCTATTGCTATGTCTTTGGGCTTGCTGTTTTTTTCCTGCAATTTTCAATTCACTGATAACTCCATCCAGCTTATTTTTGATCTCATACAGTTCTCAATACTTTGTGAGAAGGAGTTACTATTCCTTCTAATCCTTTTGGGAGTATAGTTCTTTGACCTCCTCCATGTTGATTTCAAAATGAAATCTTAAAGTGCATCTATCATGTCCAAAATTATCCAGAGGAAAGTTTCTAGGTTAATAAGAAAAAGAGTTTCTAACCAATTAACTAGTCTGTCCCCTAACATTTGTGAAAATCACATACTATTTATCTAAAGAATATAAGTTTTATATAAACCTAGCAAACTCCTAAATATACATAAATACCCTGTGTTCTATTCATCTACCTTGACAAATATAACCCCATAAAAATCTGAAAACTCATATTTCAAATGTAGAATTCTCAAGGTTCTCATAATTCATTGCTGGCATGTGATGGCTGAATGAAAAGGACCAACACTCATCCTTTTGACTCTGTCCAGTTGTCCTTCTTGCCCCCTCCCCATCTTCCACCCTTTATCTCATCCAACCCTGGGCTTTGTCTATTCCTTGAGGAGTTTTATGCACATGTGTTTGAACACGACCCACATCCAAATTCCTCAGGTTTGGAGGTGTCTATAGCAGGAGTGCAGTCTTCTCTTGAAATGTTAGATTCAGGGAATATTTTTTTTCTTTTTTTACCAATTAATCACATCAACTGTATAGCCAATCCAATTTAAAGTTCTTCTCTCTGTTCCAAAATATATCAGAAGAATTAGAAAAAGAAGAGTCCATAATTAGGAATTACTATTGGTTAATTGTTTTCTAGGACCAAGGAAGGCTAACAATGATGAAAGATGAAATTAAGAGAGACAGTGACAAGACGGAGGGGAGCGTCTGTTTCTGTCTCTGTGTATCATTCTGGAATTAGAAAAACAATTCCAAGCAGGAAATTCACTATACTCTCCAACACCAGCTTTTGATATTATTTTTGCTTTAAAACATGTGAGAAATTCCATTCTTCTTCCCCTGTCTCTGGGGCCATGTATACGTTCTCACTTTTAGTATGTATTTAGGTTGAAACAACAAACCATATAGAAAAATGAATTAATTGCTACAATTTCAGAGACCCAAGTGGAGATTCAATTACATCAAAAAAGTTTTCCTATCTATTCTTTTGCTGATGGGTACCACGCAGTGAGGGAAGTCCTTCTTCCAGTCAGGATTTTGATTCTTCATAGGTATTAGGGGAGGGCTTCTCCAGCAGCTCTAAAATTCTAAGAATCTATGACACAGTGACCAGGGATCCAGCATTTTCCAGTCGAGCTTTTACTGTCTTATAAACACAAGCTTAGCTTCCATGGTGAAAATCAGTCATTTCCTTCTAAATTATTTATGAATTCAAGAATATTAACATGGTACTTAAGACTACAGACTTAAATATAAATAATTTCTGTTTTAGAGAGCAGTTAAGTTTGGGGAATTTTTACCTTTAATGAGTACAATTTAAAACTTTTAACTTGATGACACATGGTCCTTTAGAGGTTCTCAACTGCCACTGAATGCAAGAGTGATGGGAAAAGGTAGACACTTTAGTTACTCTCCATAAAGGAAGCAAAATGGAAACTGTACAGGTTGAAGGGAGACAAATTGTATTATTTGCTCAGTTTTATTCTGAACCTAAGTTCTCACTGAAACAGGTTTTAGAGATTTGTCTCAGTGACTTATCTTAAGAATATTTACATTGGGGCACCAGGGTGGCTCAGTCTGTTGAGCGTCTGGCTTCAGCTCAGATCATGATCTCACAGTTTGTGGGTTTGTGCCCCGTATCGGGCTCTGTGCTGACAGCTTAGAGCCTGGAGCCTTGCTTCGAATTCTGTCTCCCTCTCTCTCGGCTCCTCCCCCACTCATGGTCTGTCTCTCTCTGTCCTTCAAAAATAAATAAAAACATTAAAAAGATTTTTTAAAAAAAGAGTATTTACCTTGTTTTTTTTCTCTGAATGTCAAAGTATCATTTCCCTGTGCCTTTAACAAGGATGCATCAGTCACATTAGATAACCTGCTCAGAGTGGCAAGTACACGTTTTTTCTCTTTTTCCTTAATTAGTCAGAAATCTTGCTTCATAAACATTAGGCTCCTTTTCCTTTGGTCCTCAAAAAAGTTGCCTAATGGTAAAGTATTTTAATCTTTTCTATGTAAGTAATTTGTCGTTTTAAGTTTAGCCTTCTGGCCTCTTTATTTATCACTGCTGAACTCAGTTCTTATTGCTAGGAAGATTTTCTAATGTTTCATTTTTCCATCTTTCTTAAAAATAACATTGCTCTGTAAAACAGCTAATGTTCTCACTGGGCAAATGGGAAGAATCCCACATCACCCCAAAACACATTCTTCCCAGTAGAAAATATATAAATAGACTCCAAGCAATGTTACACCTTTTCCCTATGAGTGATTTCCTTTAAATGTATTCTACCTCTTTCATATAGCCACCTGCCATTTTTGCTTTATTGCAGCCAGAATGTTTAAAGGCATTGCTTTTAAATATCTTGAAAGTTTTCCATTGATAAGAGAAGGTAGTAAAAGCACTTTTAAATGAACAGTAACACACACATCACAAATCAGGCATTTTGATACCATCTAAATTCACATCATGTGGTAAAAGGAACTCCAGTTTAGCTGGGATTCTAGTCTGTATAGAACGGACATGGGGAAAATTCAAGGTTGTTATAGTTATCAACTAGGTCATGGATTGTGTTGATGTGTATGTGTGTATGTGGAGTGTGTGTGTGTGTGTGTGTGTGTGTGTGTAGTGAAGAGTGAGAGTGATTTATATGCAAAATATCTAAATATAGCTTTGTCCCAATAGGGCATTGCAGAAATAAACCAAGAAAAAAAATTATAGATGTTTGTTAATTTTAAAATATTTCACTTTTTATAAGGATGACACTTATTAGCTATTTATTTACAGCATGTTATTGAAATGAATTATTTTATCTTTCAAAAGGAGAGCATCTTATGGTTTCCATTCTATTTTACCTGGTCTAAAAGGCCACAGAAACAAGATCTGAATGTAGGCACAGACAAGCAGCAAAGATGACTGTCTGAAGATCGAACAGGAGAAAACTGGATTTGAAATCAAAGACTTGCCATTGATCAAGTCTTTATTAGTCCAGGACAAAGGTTTACACACATCTTCTCATTTTTCCTGTGGGTCTGAGTGCAGCATAAGCTAAAATGAAATCATGCCAGATTTGGAGGGCGGAGGAGAGGACCAACCATATCTCTGCAGAGAGTTAACTATGCATCTGGCCTGTTTTGCTCTGTTCTTTTCTCCAAAGGGAAGAAAGGAGATTCTAGCAATTCTGATCATGAGTTTGAAGACTTTTGGGTAAAGTTTCATCTGATTTTGATAGTCCTGAATAGTATTGATGAACTTTGTAGAAATAGCTTTAAACAGGAAAAAAGACGGGAAATACATGTGGATTTAGTGGCATTGATTGCATCGACTTCAAATGCAAAGGCAAGTTGTTATTATTTTTTTCCTCTGTTTTTTTCAGTTCTCTTCTTCATAGTAATATCTTAGTAGATAGGGGTTTGGGTGCATGTGGAGAAGAAAATAAAAATTCATTGAAAATTATGCAATATATGGTAAAGGATGGTGGGACAAAATGTGTATTACACAAGGAGTTAAATAAGCACAACTTGGAATGATATGCCATGGCTCCAAAATTATAAACATATTCCTTCTGACTTTCATAAAATGTTTTCTGAGTGATTATTCAGTTTCCGGCAATTATACATCCCTATAATCAAGATTATGTTGATCAAGAGGGTGATGCAAAGGAGGTGGGTTATTCATTAAAGAATGTAATTTTGGGTAAATTCAAAATTCCCAAAACAGAACATGTCATATACACATCAGGTGCTTTGCTCTGGCTTATACACAGTGGGCTAACAGGAAAAATAATGTCATAAGTAGTCAGAGCACACTAATATGGAAAGATTGAGATATATTTTATCTATGGAGAAGGGACATTAATCTTTATCTAAAAAATGTTGTGTTGGCAAGTTTATATTTTTCCCCAGAATATTTAGAGGAAGAGAGAAGTATCAACCACATTCTTTAAACACAGCCATGGGCCAGTTCTGCAAATGAGCAGCTCCAATGTGAAAACACTTTCAAAGTTCTAAATGAGTTGTCCCTGCGGTAATAAAGAGGGGACATTTTACAGTATGACAGTATGTAAGACAGCATTGTCAGCTGTAGTTTATTTAAAGCACGAGGCCTGTAACAGGAAAATAATGACTTTAATAAAATTTACTATTGACTTTGTAGGCTAAAATCTTTCTGTCATCAGGAATGCAGAAAAACAACCTGTCTGAAAACCCTTCAGTTAAATATATTCCTTTAATATTTCAAAGCAACTTGATTTTTTTTTAATATATATGCTACTTCAAAAGACACTGTAGTAGGGTGGAAATTAGTATTTTTAATAGAAAGTTGGTATTGCTTACATAAGGAAAAAATCGGTAATGACCTATGACACTGTCAACTGAAAGCAACATTTGAGGAAACTGCAAAAGCAGTTAATGCAATTCCTTGAAAAGCTGTATAAAGCTGTGTCACAAATGAATGATTTATAAATTACCCAATGTCCTTCTCATCTGAAGGATATCTTTTAATCATGCAGCATAGTCCATCAGTAAGAACGCCAAAGAACTTGCTGGGTATACATGAAAATCTACAGCATGTTAACGAGGTTGGGGTCATTTCTGAGAATTGGGGAAAGTGGGAAAACATATGGCCTGATTTTACTCGCCAGCCAATTTGATTAAATGCAGTATAGATTGCTTGTAGTGTGTAAGAGAGGTCATGCCCATTATATGAAAAGCTGAAGAAATTCCATTCCTTTAATGTTTTACATAGTTAAAATAAACTGTGGTAAAAAGTTTCCCAACAGTGTATGACAGCTCAATTTAGAGGTGAAGCCTTTTAATAAAACCTCATGAAATGAATACTTTGGTTTATGCACTCTGTTTGTGTTTCCCACTGGAGTGCTTAGCATTATGAAGCTGTGGTTACTTGCTTTACTACTGCAGAATAACATCATGAAAGGAGAGACCAAAGCTTTGTATCAGAAAATATCCAGAGTGAGTAGAAATGCTGATGGAGAAACCTTAATTTAGAGCTAAACTGCTTTCCTATTTGCCTTTAACATGTTATTGTAAAGTATATTGGCTTGAATTACAGGATATTATTTAAACAAAGGAAAAAAAATCCACAGGGGTCTTTACACATTAACCTATAGCTTATTTAAAGGGAAATTATGAACCTCAGAATTATATACTAGTGATTTTTTCTAAGCTTTAATAAGAACTTTAAACCAAATAATCATATTCACAAACACATACACACACATATATATATATATATATATATATATATAGTTCTGAATTAAGTACATATATATATGTGTGTGTGTGTGTGTGTGTGTGCGTGTGTGTGTGTGTGCGTGTGTGTGTGTGTGTGTTATTTGGAAGAGGGAAAAGGCAATGAAAAGAATAAAAAGCAGTTCATTTGTATGGAGATTCTGGCACCAACACTCCATGTGGAAACAGAATTCTACTTCAGTATCACCTGATCTCAAAAATAATTCTTAGGGGACCCAGTCTGGTTGGTGCCTTAAACCAATTAAATGTTCACTATATTTGCTTTCGCAGACATAACTCTTTTCAAGGGCAGTCTTAATTCTGATTGTCTTTCTTCCTAGCTGGGCTCTCTGGCTCACTCTAAAACTGTCCCCCAATGTGAGGAAGGAGGTCAGGAAGCTGGTCCATTGTTCCCCTGACCATTCTGACCCTTATCTCTTCTAGAATTTCCGAATGTTTGGCCTGACAGCAACTACTGTAAGATTTAATTAGATATTTTATTTTACATATGTGAATGAATGTAAGGGGAATTTTGAGCATGGCATACAAATATATGTATTTGTAGCCCACCCTATATGATGCCTATGCAATTTTGAATCCATAGTCCTCCTGGGGAAATGTGGTTACCTTAGAAAATGCATCAGATCATTTTGACAATATATGTTGCAATTTGTAAGGTACCACGTTCTGAGATATCTGTTCTCAGATATCTGTTTTGTGCTTGCTTAGTAACTTCCATTTGTACCGTGTGGGAGGTAGTATTCATGACTTGTTTTTCTATGACTGTCTTTAATGACTTGCAAATACAGGTTGCAAGTCACACTACTAATTGAGAAAACAGCTATGTATTCCTTAGCTACTCTGGAAATGGCAGGTAGACTGATTCTGAACTACGCCAACTTACCCACCAGTAATGGGAATACATAGGTGGCATACGAAAGGTGCGTTTTGGTCGTAAATAGAATTGACATTAGGATTTAAGAAAGTCATCTGATGGAGATACAAATGTGAGCATGTTGCTTTTCAAGGGCTTGAGGTCTTAGTTCTCTGGAATGCCAGAAGAGTATATTGAAAGCTTGTAAGAAATGTCCTCAATTAGTCTCACAAGACTTCTCCATTCCCAGATTTCCACTTAGAGTTAAATAACATAATGATTCTGCTCCCCAATTAACCTCTAATTTACCTACTTTTCTCTGTTAAAATATGATTCTAGACTGGGCCACTTGAGGCAACAACAATAAAAGAATTTCATAAATCGATTACATTAATAAAGTTTAAGAAAAGCCTTTGATTTATTCATTCTCCCGACAAATATTTATTGTGTTCCATTTCCCAGGCACAGGTTAGAGCAGGGACCAAAATAAAGCCTCGGCCCCAAAGGAGCTTATTTTCTATTGAAGAGACAGGCAATAAACAGATAAATAAGTTAATACATGTTTCCAGGTGGTAAAAATGCTATGAAAAGAAAGTAAAGCAGGATAAGGAAAATGGGGCCTCGGGGATTAGGAGGAAGAGAGCAAAGGTTGAAATAAAAAAGCCAAGAAAGTTAGGGACCGGTGCTTATACCCTTTACATGGGTCAGTACGATGGGGGGCGGCAGTGGACACAAATTGCCATCTGATCCAATAGACATTTCACTTACTCAACAACAGACTAATAAATCCATCCACAGGATCCTTTCAATAATCCCATCTTGTAGTTAAAGTCCCAAACCTGCCAAGAGATCTGTTTATGTAAATACAGATTGGTTTAAAATTAACTTTCAGGCCAAACCAGTTAATTTGTTCCCAATGTAATCATTAATCATATAAAATGGTGGGGTTATGAAGGGTATTGGCATAGCAAAAAAAAATGGAGTTTTAAATATATATTATAGTTGCAGAGATAAATAGCCCTGGCACAATGCTCAAATGTCATTTTAATAGATCTTGTTAAAAACAATACATTGCTAACCATATTACCAATCCGTAAGATTTAAATATCCAGCAACCTGAAGCCAACTGCTTTGCAGTGAATTAAAGGCAGAAGACGGAACTGGGAGAGAGAAGACCTCTGTTTAAGTCACGGTTCTGATTGGGAAAATGCATTTTGTTTCCTCATTTCCACCCTCGAAATGACTAAATTGTGAAAGAAATCTTTAGATACTCTGGGCTAAAAGGAAACACCACAGATTCATACTTTTATGTGTGCCACATGTTTACTCTGGGAACATTTATAATTTGGGTTGATGACTTTGGTTTAGGTGCTTGAATTGTTTAGAATGGAGGGAAAAATGTGTTCAATATAACTCAAAAATGTTTAAAAAATGCTAGCTGACTCTAGAGAAGCTAAGGAACTTGGTATTCTCAAAAAGCATTTGAGTAATTAATGACTGTGAGTGCAACCACTGGTGTTGAAACAAAACCAGGGTTTGGCTATGGCACCTCTCAGCCAGTATGGGGACAACAAAATCATGACATTGAAAGGAAAACAAAAGAATTTACTGTATAAAGTTTGGAACAATCAGAAAAAAAGTTATTTCTATAAGAGGAAAATAGTTTATATCTATCTCACACATTTTCTTATCACTTGTTGTAATGCAAATTTTACCTGTTTTGGATTACCTACTTTGATAGAGCCCATATTTTTAAGGTAGCTTAATATCCTCTGATATTTGTTTCATAAGTATATGTATATACTTATGTCAAGAAGTATATAGTTCAAATCTCAAACTGCTTTTATAACAACATTAACAATGGCTAATATCTATTGATAATTGTTAAGCAGGTTTTTAAAAATCGTCATTGCCTTTATAAAATATAACAATGTTAATTAAGTGCCATTATTATCTCCACCTTCCAGATGAAGTGAAGAGAGATTAGAAAGGTTAAGTATTTTGTACTAGGTCACACAACTAGTAAAAAAAAAATAACTGAATCTTGAACTTGAACTATGAGTTTCTTAACTCGAAATCATACTGTTTAAACCAATTACTGTGCTACCGCTGGTCATATAAATTGGTAGGTTAGTATTAACATTTCCAACTTAAAATTTTTTACATGCATTGATAACGAAGTTGGATTTTTATAAGTGAACAAATGTTTAATAAAGCCATTTAAAATGGTAATCATATTTAAGGCTACATGTAAATATCCCAGCTAGAAAGTATGCCTACATTATTTATCACAAATCTATTTTTCTTAAAAAAAAAAAGAAAAAGAAAACAGACATAAGCTTAGTTTTCTTGAGAAAAGTGGTGCCTCTCACTAGGGGGTGTTTTGGAAATTCTCAAGGGTGATCTTGTCACAGTAATGTCACAAAGGGGTAGTACTGGCACTTAATAAGTGGGGAGCAAGATGCTTCAAGCCTTGCAATGAACAGGATAGTGCCACACAATTAAGAAAATACCTTTACGTTTTTCTCAAATTTTGAATACACCATCAGAAATCCATATAATGAAAACATTCTTTATAATCATCTGAGCCTAGAATTTGTCTGTGTTTGACATGTGTACAATTTTTACATAGACTGGATTTTCCAGAAATGTAACTGTAGTGAACATCTATGAAAGATTTTACTTTATTTAGTTTGAATTTTTTTTAAGTTTTATTTATTTATTTTGAGAGACAGAGCAAGTAGGGGAGGGGCTGAGAGGAGAAAGAGAATCCCAAGCAGGCTCTTCACTGTCAGCATGAAGCCCGATTTGGGGCTCAAAACCATGAACCATAAGGTCATGACCTGAGCCAAAACCAAGAGTCAGACACTTAACTGACTGAGCCACCCAGATGCCCCTAGTTTGAAAAATTTTTAAGAGTTATTAACTATATTTGGAAATCATGTCACCTCCAACAATGACATTCATGGTATTTGAGTCACCAGTCTTCATTTGCATCCTACTTCTTCTGTGGCTGTTAGATAGAAACATGATATAAAGAATGACTGAAACTCTTAAACAGTAGAATAAGAATATTATTTAACAGCAGAAATATATGAAATGCAGGTAATGCCATAATAAAGGTATATTTATAGTTCATATTCGTATTTATATTCATTTATTATACAATGATAAGAAATATTGTGAAGATTACGTATTGGATTTCTCTACTTATTATTGTGTGGCCAGAAGTTTTCCACTCCTATTCTGATACTGCCAATAGAGGCCTACCACATAACTATGGCTTCTTCCTCTATTACTATTTTTTTAATTTCAATCCATCCTCTGTCTTCTGTCACCTATCAAAGCTAGAATTTCTAAGGTCTGTTCAAGTATATGAGGTGTTCTTTTTAATGTTTATTTATTTGTGTGTGTGTGTGTGTGTGTGTGTGTGCGCGCGCGTGAGAGAGAGAAAGAGAGGGAGAGAGAGACAAAACGTATGCGGGGAGGGGCAGAGAGCGAGGGAGACACAGAATCTAAAGCAGGCTCCAGGCTCCAAGCCGTCAGCACAGAGCCTGACTCAGGGCTCAAACTCACGAACCCCATGATCATGACCTGAGCCAGTCAGATGCTTAACTGACTGAGCCACCCAGGTGCCCCCTGACTGTATGTCTTGACTTTTACTGGGAATTTAAGGTAAATGATATGCTTTGTATGATTCTTTAACATTAGTCCATTCTGTTTTTAACATAGAAAATTATTTTACAAGAATACCATACTTCTATATCTTGGAGGACTGCTAGCTCTGCATAAATTAAGACCATTTCCCACTTTCTATTATCCTATACAAATATACCTCATTTGTCAGAATTTCACGTTTTTTAAAATTCTAGTGTCCACATGGTTGTTCTGCCCCTTTATTTCCCTATGCTTCCTCCATGGAATGATATTTTAAAATATCTGTTATTAAAAACATTAAAAAAAAAAGGGGGGGGGTTGCCTGGGTTGCTCAGTCAGTTGGGTGTCCGACTTCGACTCAGGTCATGATCTCACAGTCCATGAGTTCGAGCCCCATGTTGGGCTCTGTGCTGACAGCTCGGAGCCTGGGGCCTGCTTCGGATTCTGTGTCTCCCTTTCTCTCTGCCCTTCCCCTGCTCATGCTCTGTCTCTCTCTGTCTCAAAAATAAATAAAAACATGTTCTAAAATATCTGTTATTAAAAGGAGATATTGTGTCAGGTAAGATAGAACCATTGGGTGAGCCTCAAAAGCCAAAGGAAACAGGTAGTTATTATTTCAGGCTTTAATAAAAGAAAGTCTTGTTGGATTTCTGTTTTTAATTATTGATGTAGCAAAAAAATAAAATGATGTGGAGAAAAATAAATGTACACACTTGGTGCTAAATAAATGCTTTCGTAATGGTCACGGTTGATAGTTGATCATACAGAAGATGCTGCATTATTCCATTTATGAGGTGTTCTCTTCTGCATCACTTGTACATCCAGACAGTAATTGTAAGCCTGTACATCATACATGTCAACAAATACATCACCAGTGGCATTACAGGGTTTCAGGTCTGGCTTTCACATTTTCCTATGATAGACATACATATGGAAACAATAATCCTCCTTAAAAATCAGATCGTTTAGATATAAAATAGAGAAGTATGTCATATTAATTTTCAAATTTAGACTATCTCGATTAAAACAGATGTAACTTTAAAAATGGAAGCGTGTGAATATAGCAAGCAATTTTGCAACTGATAGCTGAGAATGCACTAATCTATTTAAATATATTTTCCTTTTATCAATCTATGGGATTCTGGAACCTAGTTATCACTTCAAACCGATAAAATTTGGATGGCACTATTTGAGCAGTCTCAAATCTTTGACCCTGCCTTGGCATGCGGTTGCAGGATAAAGTTAGCTTTACTTTCCTTAAATGAACAGGAGCAGACTTTTTTCAATCCCTGCTCATTACCCCTCAAATCATTTTGAGCCAATTCATAGCCACTGCTTTGCTGTATATCACTCTAAATCATGGGTATAAAAAATAGTTTGGAGGGAAAAAAATTTAAACGGTAGCAAAATGTCAGTTTCAAGGGGTGTTAAAAGGAAATTTAATCAACTTTCAACACATTGAACACCACCTTGGCATTAGACATCATAGATTTCCTTCTTACCTCCAACT
Organism: Panthera uncia; assembly: GCF_023721935.1. Lineage (NCBI taxonomy): Eukaryota > Metazoa > Chordata > Mammalia > Carnivora > Felidae > Panthera > Panthera uncia. The sequence goes on along the minus strand of NC_064809.1, from coordinate 48,771,757 downwards.
TCTGAGGCTTATTATTAAATACTTTCACAGCAGCAAGATCACAAAAACATTAGACTGCTTGCTTACAGGTATATCCGACTTAGTAAACTTAAAGGGACACGACCAAGGCTGGTAAAGCTGAAATTAGACCTATCGGCTTTATTCTGAAGCTTGGGCGTGCACAGTACGCTATCTGATTCACTTTGCCTGCCAGCTTTGTTCTCTTGAGCCAGCAGGAGGGATTGACACTTAGGAGGATCTTTCTCTTTTAACCTGCGTGCTGCTCCTGACAGCTAAGCTGGGCAAGTGGAGCCTGGCAGACAGCTAGGACCCTAGGTTTGTTGTTATGGGTAACTGTTCGGAAATTGGCATTTTAGCCATGCACCTTGTGGCAATTAGTTCAAAATCAGGAGAATTACTTAAACTACATGTATGACTGCCAGCATAATTTGTGGGGTCTGGTACAAAATGAAAATCCAGGCCCCTTGTTCAAAAATGATTAAGAATTTCAAAATGGTGATAGCAGAGCATTAAACCTAGCAAAAGGCCTTCTAAAATAAACATAATCAATGTGTGACTACATACACTGTGCATCCATGAAGATGGCTATGTTACACAATTGTTCCTTGACTGAAATACACTTATATGATTGCAGCAGAAATCATTAATGTGGTTATATTAATAGCCTTACAAATAAATATATATAAATGACAGAGAAATAGCTTACTGAACTCTTCCTTATGTACAAACCCAGTCTAGGTGAAGAATAAAGAATCCAGGAAAATAGGAATTTTTCTTGTAATTTTAAAATGGCACACGGCGCCTACATGGTTCAGTCGGTTAAGCGTCCGATTTTTGGCTCAGGTCATAATCTCATGGTCCATGAGTTTGAGCCCCATGTCGGTCTCTGTGCTGACAGCTCAGAGCCTGGAACCTGCTTTCAGATTATGTGTCTCCCTTTCTGTACGCCCTTCCCCTACCTGTGCTCTATCTCTCTCTCTCTCAAAAATGAATAAGCATTAAAAAATAAATAAAATAGCACATACTGAGACAGTTTCATATTTAACTCGCATGAAATTATTGGTCTATCAAGCATCATATTCCAAAAGATCCTGAACAATGGAATGTTAATTCCTTTAGAATTCATATTCTGAAATTTTGGAATAACTTTATACTGTTTGGGTGTGGATATTTTTAAAAAGGAGTAAGCTGGTTGTCCCATTTGTGGAATATTTTAAAATTTTGTCCTAACCAAAGAAATCTAAGAACTGAGAGATTTCTAGACTGTGGCAAATTGTTAAATTTTATTTCTTTTGGTTCTAAGGAGCTGAACACTGGCTTTTGAGAATACTTTTAAACTAAATTGTCTTTCAATGTGTGATAAACTGCATATTTACCAAAGCCAAAACATTATTCATTCATCCTTTATTTATTATCTGCTATATAAAACCCTGCAAACCTTTTTTTTTTTTTTTTTTTTTTTTTTTTTTTTTTTGTAATCCCCATTTCTTATAAAAATGTTGTCTCCTCGGGGCGCCTAGGTGGCTCAGTCGGTTAAGCGTCCGACTTCAGCTCAGGTCACGATCTCACGGTCCATGAGTTCGAGCCCCGTGTCGGGCTCTGGGCTGATGGCTCAGAGCCTGGAGCCTGTTTCTGATTCTGTGTCTCCCTCTCTCTGACCCTCCCCCATTCATGCTCTGTCTCTCTCTGTCTTAAAAATAAATAAAAAAACATTAAAAAAAAAATGTCTCTTCAACAATCAAAGGTAATGTTTCATAGGAACTTCTTAAATTCTCCCAAGGTACTAAAGTTTTAAAAGTCTTTGAAGAAAGCTAACATTGAAAGAAAATAAATATTTCTAATAGGATTTTAATTATATTAGGTATAAACTTCATTTAAATATTTCTACTGTTGTGTGTCTTTACAAGGAGTTAGTATGGGCTGAAATGTAGAAATTATGATAGAGAATAAGGTCTCTTTGGACCCAATGTTTAAAAAAAAATGTATGTTCTCTTTATTCAATTAAAAGAAATTGAATACCAACTGTCCATAGAAATGTAGATACGGGGCACAGAACCTGGTTAAATGAGAGTATTTTTTTCTGGGATAATAGACCATGTGTGGTGGGGAAATAACTTTCCTATGAAATATGCCTAATAAAAATACAGACAGGATTTGGTGACAGATGAGGGACATTTAATTGGTACTAAGACGTTAAAAAGGCTTTATGGAGTGTAGGATACTTGACCTGAGTCTAGATCTAAGGTCTGAAGGACAAGTAGCCATTAGCCTGGCAAGAAAAAAAAAAAAAAAAAAAAAAAAAAAACCGTGGAAAGGCATCCAGACAGAGAGATCGGAAGGTGTAAAGACACAGATATGTATAAGAGCTTGTCATCATTCAAGGACTGAAAGATTCATGTGCCTGGGGGCTTGTGAGGCTGTGGCAAAAGTTAAGATTCTAGAAATAGTCAGAAGGCAGAACAGGAAGGGATTTCTAGGCCCTGTTAAGCAACTTGAACTTTATTTTTAATGCTTGAGGGAGTCACTGATAGATTTATTTAATTCATTTCCTCTTGATTATAAAATCAATATATGCTTATTTTAGAAAATTTGAAAATAAAACAAAGCAAGCACCACTTGTAAATTTTAAACAGGGGATTGGTCTGACCATATTTGCATGTTTGAAAGTCTTCTGTTCATTTAAACAAATGATGATGGATTGGAGCACACCTCCAACTTTGCCAAAGTTAGGCAAAATAATTCTTGGGAGTCTTTAGGGTATAGTTTAAATTGCTATAAAAAGATCCTAAAATGCAATGTTGTAAATGGGACCAAAGAATTCCACCCCCCCTCCCCCCCCCCCCACCTTAGCCTATAGTCTAGAAGCAAGCAGGTCATCTGGGGCAGGAGAAAGCCATGCTGCACAAAGTCATGCTGGAATCCAACTGGTCACTGATTCATTTTTTACTATTTTCCAGCAGAAGGGAGAAATAGGATCTTAGAGGAAGTAGATTTCTCCTTAAAGACATGAGCCAGAATTTGTACACCTCATATCTGCTCACAGAACTTGGATGAAACTTTGCCTCATGGCCAGCCAGGCCCTGCAGGAGAGTCTAACTCATGAAACCAGCAGGGAAACATGGGTGTTGGGAGGAATTTTAGAAGTTTACACCAAGAAGGACACTACAGTAAACTGGGGGAGAAATAACAAATGGCTGAACTAAGGGAGTGGCACTGAGCATGTAGAAAAAGAAATTGTCTTAATAAGAAGGAAGGGAAGCTTCCGGATTTCATAGGGCCATTTACAAAGATGGAAAACAGCAAATGGAAGCTAATTGTCAAGGAAGGATAAGGGAATATCATATGAAATGAAGCATCAAATAAAGTATCAGACATTTTGGATGTAGAAATCCGGGACTCCAAAGGGAAGCTAGACTGGAAATCAGATGGGAGAGTCACCAGATGTGGGTGGTAGCCGAAGCTAGAGAGCTTGTTGTGGCCCTTACTCCTAATGACTAAGATGAGCAGAAACAAAGACCAGACCCAGCATCAGTGAGAGAAAGGTGAGAGAAAGATGAAAGAAAGGTAGAGGAATTGAGAAGAAATAGCCAGAGAGGAAGATCAGGTAAAGTACCTCTACCAGAGAAAGAAGTAAAGTACAAGCACATCTGAAGCCACAGGTGTTAAGAATCAGTGTAATGGTAAAGAGCACAGGCTCCAGAATCAGCCCTGATTCCATTCTTTTGGATTTTTATGGGGGGACACATTACATAGCATGATTGATTATATCATTGGTCACTGGTAATGAACTCAACCTCAGCCCCTCTTCCTTCCTGGGGGGGGTGGGGAGGTGGAGCAGTTTGAGGGTGGGGTGGAAAGTTTCAACTGTCTAATTATATGGTTGGTTCCCCTAGCCACCAACCCCATCCTTAGGGGCTTCTAAAAGTCACCAAGTTAGCATAAACTCCAGTGTGGTTGAAAGGGTCTTGGTATAAGAACAAATAAATCCCTCACATCATCACTCTTATTACTTAGGAAATTCCAAGGATTTTACGAACTCTGTGCCAGGAAGAGCATTAAAGACCAAATATATATTTCTTATTATAAATTACAATATCACAATGAGGCAGAGAAAATACAAAGATTATAGGTGACTAGTTCATAAATGAATTCACATGTGATACCCTTTCTGCACATTGTTTTTGTTTTATGGAAGAAAACAGTAAAACAATAACTAATATTTATTGTGCAGTTAGTATATGACAAGCTTTACATGCATTACCTCATTTCATCTTTGTAACTACCTTAGGAAGTTAGTGCTCTTTTTATCCTTATTTTATAACTGAAGAGGCTAAGTATCTTGGCCAATGTCACATAGTTTGTAGTGTCAGAGGCAGGACTTTAATCCAAAATCCTTTCTGAAAAATAAAAATCCATTCTGTGTACAAAGTCCGTTCCATAAGAATTATAACACTTTGGGTAACACTTTCAGCTACATCAGGTTATAAAGCAGTTATTACTATTCATTATAACTTCTCAATGATTACATTGGGAAAATGGAGACTTGTTTGTTTAATATTACATCATTCTCTGTTATTCTTTTTATTTCTTTTATTCCCTACCTATGTCCCACACTGGACTAGGCCCTGGAAATGCAATAATGCATGAGGTGTGTAGCATTGTTCTCAAAAAATCCCAGTCCAATTAAATACTATAAATAGAAGATGTTTACAAAAAAGCACCTAAAAAATATGATTTTTAAAGTAGTCACATGATATTTTTACAAGGTGGTTTTATTTTTCTTGATGGGAAAGCAAATAGAAAACCCATAATAGAATAATAATAACCAATAGAAGGAAGTGAATGTCATCTAGAAAATCAAAAAGTAGAACAATGATGGCAATAATAAACTTTATTTATCCAAAAAATATTTTTTGAGGACCTATTATACATTAGGCATCATGTGTCTAGAAACAAGGTGATTAAGGGGGCCTGGCTTGCTAAATCAGTAGAGTATGTGACTCTTGATCTTTGGGTTTTGAGCTTGAGACCCATGTTGGGCTTACAGATTACTTAAAAATAATTTTTTTTAATGTTTATTTATTTTTGAGACAGAGAGAGACAGAGCATGAACGGGGGAGGGGCAGAGAGAGAGGGAGACACAGAATCGGAAGCAGGCTCCAGGCTCCGAGCCATCAGTCCAGAGCCTGACGCGGGGCTCGAACTCACGGACCGTGAGATAGTGACCTGAGTCGAAGTCGGACGCTTAACCGACTGAGCCACCCAGGCGCCCCCAAAATAAAATTTTAAAGAGCAATAGAAACAAGGCAATTAACTAGTCTCCTGAGCTCACAGTCTGCCATAGTTTGTATTAACACAAGAAATTTAAACTCATGGAAGCTCAATTTCAAAAATGGAAGTCGAATTATTGATTTGCTTTATATAACTTAAAATCTCTCTGATATAACCTGATCAAAAAGTTATACATTCAATTTTCAGGTCACCCTCCCATTCTACCACACACACAAATACTATTATTTTCATAGTTTCATAGCTGCAGATATAAGTAAGCATGCTATTATTCTCTTTAGCCGTTAAAAAAAGACATATTTTTTGTTTTATTATACCCCATACTTCCTCTTACAATAAACCCCACTTTTCTTCCCTCTTGACCAAACCCTAGTCTTCTGCGAGGAAGTGCTCCATAAAAGCAAGAGTACAGAAAGGTAACAGTGATGTCAGATGAGAGCAAATAAGAATAATAATGGTAAAAAGAGAAGAAAGTTATAATAACTAAAATCTTTTAAGTGTTTTTTTTATTTTTTATTAATTTAGAAAGAATATATAAAATACAAATTATTATTTTGTCGTAACAGTATTTTCAAAGTCAAAGAAAATATAAAAAACCTTATTAAATTCAATTCAACCCAACTCCACTTTGTTCTTATTTCATTCTGAATTTAGAACACTGAATTCCCAGTACCATTCTACATATTCTAAGGAATGCAGAATTGATGTATGATGTGTCATCTGACCTTGTAGAACATACGTTCTCACTGGGAAGAAAAATAAAACCAATATGGAATAAACGAAGAGTTGCATAAGTTTAGATATGATTAAGTATCAAGATATGAAATACAGACAATAATTACTATGTCAAGGTCAATGAAGGATGAAGCTGACATAAGATAAACTAGTTAGGAAGACTTCAAGAAAATTTATAGAATGAGTAAATTTTTATAATTAGGAAATAAGAGGAAGGACATTCCAAGAAAATGTTGAGAGGCAAAAATGGAATTAGCATGAATAATGTGTTGCCTTGATGTGACTAGAGTGTTTATGTTGGAAAGTTTGGGAGAATGATATTTAATAGGCAAGATGTGTGTCAGTTATGGACACCCTCCAATGACACAATGAAAACTTCAGACTATGAATGATAAGCAAGGGTCTGTTTGTTATAAGACAACTATTTAGGAATTGTTTGAACCTTAAGTTGATTCGGAGCAACAGTGAACAATCTCTTCCCACTAACTAGAATTAAAAAGATAATGACACAATGAAATAAATCCGAATATTTCTTTCTTCCAAAGATTTATAAAAAAGTGACAGTTTGCTGGTTTTCTACCCTAAATAAATGTCCTGTATGGCTTAGGTTTGAATATTGTATTTCTGCTTTGTTTTGCAATGTTTGGCTTTTTAAAACTGATTATGGAAAGGGACCAGTTGGAAACTTTTCATGTTTCTAGTAGCTCTTTATAGAGTAAATAGTCAATATTTAGTCAATCATTTTTAGAATAAATCCTAAATTTTAAGTGACTTAAAATTCCCTCCAAATTTCCAGAAAATGATGTGTCTTTATAAAAAGAAGAAATACGAAGAAACTTCCATATTTTATGAGATCATAGTGCTTCTAGGTTGGAACAGAGACCTTAGAAATCCCATGTCTCACTTTCCAGATGTTTTGATCACCCTCCTATGCTGGCAATTGGTCACAGACTTAGGTGTGAACTCTTAAGTTTGGTTTATTGTACATTTAAGGTGTTTTTGTTGATAATGACATGCTCACACATACACGCACACCCTACCTTCAAAAAATAGCCTTCCTGAAATTTCTAACTCTTGGTCTTAGTTTAGGGAATGGGAAGGTATAGGAGCTTACAAAAAAAGATGAATAGATGTGAACAGTGCTTCATACCATAAATTTTCTCTTCTGTAGGTTAAATATCTCCAATAATAACAATTATTGTTGTTGCTGTTATTGTTTACCATTTCTCATATAAACACATGTAAAACCTTTTATGATCTTTATAGCCTCTATTGTATGAATAGTAAACAAATAATAATTGCTTGTTGATCGCTTACATCCCAAAAAAAATTCAAAAGTTTTAATCCAACATTGATGATCACCTCCAGTTTTATCTCAAAATAACTTAATGGCTGTTTCCCCTATTATTTCCTTTATGCAACTCAAGCTGCCACTAAAAAGAGTTTATAATTCTCCTAATATCTTTGTTTTACAGTTTTTGTCCTCCTTCTTTGGAATACAGCCCCACCTGTCTTTCCTTTTGACTGTATCCCAGTTTATCTACCTTTACAGAACAATTCAACTTAGTTCCCACCTACAAATCTTTCCTTATCATTTTTGCTGGAGGAAATGTCTCTTCTCTCACTCTAATTTTATTAACATTATTTTTTAAAGCAGTGCTTATGTTTTACCTTATACTGTAGCTATTTATACATACATCCTACTTTCTTGATGGAAAAAATGGAAACTCAGTCACAAATAAATGAATAAATAAGTGAATACTTATGAGTTATTTGAAATTCACTTATCATCTTAATCATACTCTTCCAGAAGCAATCAAATCTGTTGTTTTCTTTTTAAATTTCTATACCAAGAATCCAAGACAAAAATCTGAAAAACACAGTCTAAAATGTTCTGGAATGTTGTGTATATTATAAATGTTCTAATTTAACCAAAGATGTGTACATAAACAATACATATATGTGTACACACAAATATAAAACCAACTCTCACATATGGAGAGAGAGGGAGAGACTCTACACTAATAAAACATTTGTTTTTCAATCACCTTAGACTACTTTTTTCCTTTTTGTATGTTAGCCCTTATTTCCAATATTCCATACATGGCTTAGCACAATGCCTTGAATATAATAAGAACTAAATAAATATTTTTCCAATTAAACTGCACTGCTGAATATAATGACCTAACTATATGAGTTGGTATTTATTTCTAGCAATTTTATCACCACTTTGATCCCTTGTTGCCATCTTGTAAAATCTTTTTGGGCACCCTGGAACTTTCAACCAATGTGTTGGCACTCCCTCTCAAGATATCTAAAAATTTGATTAGCATGCCATCGTATATCCTCAAACAAGTCATTAGTAAAAATGCTGATATATCCTGCAATTTCCTGTTAGAGATATCCCTCTGGGGTGATAATGTATTCATAATCAGAACTCTTGAAATGCAATCATTCCACCATCAAACTATTTGATTATCTGACTCACATATTTCCTTCATGTTCACAGTTTGGTTGCTGCTGGGAAGTTCAGCTTAGTCAAGGTTTATGTTTCTCAAACCTTTTCCATCTGGGTGGGGAAGAGAGAGGACAAGTGATTAGCTCTTACCAATGTAATAATTTGGGACATGGTACACATGACTTCGAGGACAAGGAGCTTAAGAAGTAGCTATCATCTCCTCCTCTCTTCCCCCTTCAGCTGGCTTGAGCAAGCGAGCACAGTGAACTTAAAAGGCATTTGTTAAAGTTAGATGAGCCATAAAATAGAAGGAGCCTGGCTCTCTGAAACTAGCCAAAAAGACCTAAAGGCAAGTTAGCTTAGAACTTTTGGGAAAAAAATTTCCTGGTGATAAAATGCCCCTTGAGGAGAGGCTCAGGGACTTTTTGCTGCGATGACCATATTACTTCCTATGAGGGAAGGTTCAAAGACAAAGGCCGTAAAATGGCAAAATAGAGGGTTCAAAGGAGTTCGAATTCTTGAAGAAGTCTTTAAGCCAAAGAAACATGTCTGTGTTTGAGGCCTTATATTTTTATCAGTCTAATAATACTACCATAAAATGACAGGTTAGTCTAGCATCATTTATTTTCATTTAATATGTTTACTTGTGATTTCAACTTCCTTTTCTTTCTGTCAGTATTTTTTAATATTAATTTAAAATTTTAATTACAAAATTTTGTTCAAATGTAATGTCAAAATCATTTGTGTATAGTTTGTTAAACCCATTCTTTGTAAAAACTATGTTTTTGCATTTGACAGAATTCAATGACTCTTCCAGACCTGAAAATTATTCACTCAACATTAGCTATTTTTTTTTCCTTAAAAAAAAACCTTCTATTATACCAGAGGAACAAGAAAGACATATAAACTCAGTAGATTACCAAAAATAATCCAGTCTTATTCCAAGTCACATGGAGTATAGAGATGGTATAAATATTAATTACTGGATCACTTTGAGTCAGTGTCAACCTACTTTGCATACACCAGAAATTATCCTTTAAAACACTCTTACTTCTCTCATATACCCTTCCCTTCATTGCATTCCTACCTCCCCACCCTGTCTTCATCTTGATGCCACGCCTCCTTTCTTTGTCAGAAAATCCCTTTTGCCTTGGAATATTCACCCTTTCATAGTAGTCCACCCATATGATAAACAACCTCTCCCATATAATACTGGATCTCTCATAGCACAACCACCAACAAAACTAGCTGATGCCTCTAGGTTTGCTTTTCTTTTTCAAGATTGCTTTGGCTATTTGGGGTCTTTTGTAGTTCCATACAAATTTTATGGATTGTTTGTTTTAGAGTTACAGGCCAGTGTCCCTGATGAACATGGATTGTACCACCACCACTCGACACCCAAAAAACATATAACCCAGTTAAGAAATGAGCATAAGATATGAATAGACATTTTTCCAAAGAAGACCCACAGATGGCTAACAGACATATGAAAAGGTGTTCAACGTCACTGATCATCAGGGAAATGCAAATCAAAACTACAATGAGGTGGGCACAATCGACATCACCATTACCATGAGTCCCATGCTAATAAGATATTCAGATTCCAAAATTCTGATCTCAGATTTAATGGTGAAATAGCCAATTATGGATGGGAACCTAACTGCCTAGAACTATGGAAGTGGCAGTTGACTTTTCATTAATGTATTATCAGACCTCTAAGAGTCTTCTTGTCAGCTATGGTTAGGAAGGGTTTTTGTTTTTTGGTTGAAAAGTTTTAAATGGACATTTTAGAAATTCATAGGCATTCTTATTTGTGTAGTCTGTAAATGAATTTTTCAGTTCTACCTTTCTGAAATACCAATTCTATTTAACCTATTAAATGGATTCCAATCTAACTCCCATTTTTCTCTCTAAAACTTGTTCAAATTCTCTTTCTGCCAATTAATAGTTGAATGATCTTTTAGAAACATTTTAATGTTTGTGCCTGTTTTAGTTTACCTGAGCCTCAGTTTACTTACCTGTAAAATGAGAATCCAAATGCCCATCTTTGTTGATAATTGACTGGATATAATGAGATGATATAAGTAAAGCGCGGATATTTAAGAAAAAGTAGTAATTATTCTTTTTGGCATTTCTAATTCTCTTTATGCTTTAGATCACATTTCCAAAGGAATTTCTACTTCACAACATAATTATAATTAGTTTTTTGGCTTAACTGCTTTAAATCGATGCTGTCATAAATTGCTAATTTTCTAAGAACTGAATTAAGGTAAGGTAGTCTTAAAGTAAAATTAAATTGTTGTTTCTTATTTTACTAATTCCCAGGAAAAAGTAAAATGCTTTCCTAAATTTTATACTTTTATTTTATGCTTTTCTCCCTATAAATTTGGTACTGGTAGTGTTTGCCAAGTAGCACAAGCAGATGATATAATGAAGAAACTACTAGAGAATTAATAGGAATAGACAAACTGGGAAGCATCATTTCTTACAAGTAGTTTTTATTAGTTCTCAATGCTGAAATTTGCATAAATTAATATTTTCTGCTAGTTACATTGTTCTTAGTGTACCTGATAAAGTTGTGTATAGATTCCTATTCTTTGTCCTCTCTAAAGAGCACCGTGGCTTCTTGATGGCTTTGAAAATACTCCATTATTCAGATGATGCAAAAATTCAAAGATATCTTTCTGATTGATATACATTAATAAGGCTTTAGTTTTTTCAAGAAAAAAATATCTTAGCAGAAGAAATTTTTCTGACAAGAGATAATTCATTTTTTTTATTAGTGTCCCTATTTTAAGAGGGTGATATTTGAATAGGAAAACAAGAAATAAAAACAACTAATACAATCAAGTTTTACCACATAGAAAAATAATTCATTAGTGTTTAGACTGTGTTTTGGTATATTCTTAGAATGAAATAATGAGTCATATACATAAATGTCTTACAGATAAAGAGAAAGGTACAGAGCAGAAAGACCTTATTCTTTCAGTCAATGAATTGACCAAAATAATTTTCAGAAGGCTGTTGTGAAACAGATAACAAGATCCAATCTTCCAAAGATTATGTTACCACCCTGCCTTAAAAATGTGGTCCCTATGTGTGGCAGTAAGCATTTAATGGAGTCTGTGTCATAAGGTGTAGAAGTCATCCTTTTATCCCATGGATATAGTCAAAGAGATGAGAGCTATGAATTCTGCAACCACATGAGACCAGGTCACCAAGAAAGAAACATTTTATCTAAAAAAAAAAAATCTTTCTCTAAAAGGTCCTTTAAACTACTCTCTGCTGACCTATGAGGAGTCACTTGATAAATTACGTATACTTAGCTATAGCTAATTTCTATCAATTTAAAATAAAACAATCATTTTCTATGTACAGAATAAATGTTTTTTACTTATCAAAAGATTTTATTGCATAGAAGTCCTCTAATTTGTAATGCAATTTGAACTTTTTCTATGTGATTATTTTGTATTTTAGCACTTCTAAAATTATAGAAACATTACCTTTAAGGAACTCTAATTTTAGATTTTATTTTCTTCTTTTACATGAAAATATAAAATAAACTTTTAAGTTAAATTACATTTAATAGGTTCCAAAATGGTGTACTAGAGAGAGTATGTGTTTTAAAAGATAATCACTTTCTGTGGTATTTAGGTAAAATGGTCTTTATGATTTGGGAATTCATATTTATGGGAACATTAAAAATTAGGGAGTATTTGGCAGAAATGCAATAAAATAAAATGTGAGAAGATTAAATCTTTTAGAAAAATCTGAAAAAATGATTTAGAGCTAGAACAATAATTCATCCTTCGGATATAACTCAGTAATGAGAATGATGGAACTTCTCCTTCACCTTTGGTAGAATTAGAAAAGACATAGCTTGAAGAGAAGAAAGACAATAAAAGGAGGGAGGATGAGAATCATTCCCAATTATCTTCAATTAGGAATGTGGTAGTCATCTCAACTAAGGCCTACTCCTCTGCTACAAGGATTTTACCAAAGTTCTCAGTTTCAGTTCTTTATAAGAAAGGTTCAATTTATCACCTACCTAGATATTTTAAGACATTGGTCAGACATATCCCACCCCCATTTAAAAAACAGTAAAACTGAGAAATCAGTTTACTGTGCTCTCAGCACCCTTTCAGACAAGTGCACTCTGGAAAACCTGACCTTCCATCTTGCCTGGGAAGCTTTGCTAAGCTCCCTCTGTAGGCTGTCAGGTGTGCATGCATGGGTTTCCAAGACCCCCAATGCCACCTGGCTCATGTCATCCCACTCCTCACTTCACTGACTCTTCTATTTTCTGCCCAAGTTTCCTGAGGTAAAGACAAACAAAAAATAAAACCAAAAAACAAGTTTCCTGAAAATGATAGTTTCACAGAAAGTTTCTCTTTGTAAACATCTAAACCTGGAATTGGCTGAGGAAGAAAAGAATGACATGTAATTGTCTAGAATCAAGATTTGAGGGAAAACATTTTTCTTTGCTTTCAGAACTGTAGATAAAAGGCCAAGTCCATAAGAAGAGTTACTATCATTTACTCCCATTGCAAGGTCACCTGAATGTTGCTCAACAAAACCCTTTAATTTTTGGTCAACTTTGTTTGTTGATAAAGGAAGAAGCACCAACTTAGGAGTCAGAATATGAGACTGATACAATCAAATAAGGATTAAAGGAGACAATATTGGAGAACTACTTTGCAGGGTACCTAACATTACTATTATTACCACACCAATAATCATAAGTACCAAAAGCCTATTTTCAAATATTGGCCTTGCCACCTACTGGATTTGTGATAGTGAGCAAATTAATAAACATTCTGAGCCTCAGTTTCCACTCTGTAAACTGGGAATAATATCTACCTAAAAGGTGGTTAGGAAAATGAATTCAGCCTGTTTTTTTGGTAAGCTCTCAATAAACTGAAACTACTATTTATTTATGATTGATTAGAGTAGGACAAAGAAAAGACAGATTTCCCACTAGGATGAAGGAATTTGTGATATAGGTAATAGTGGAACCTTTTTTAAAAAGTCAGTTTATTACTTGAATGTCTGAGTAAAGGCAAGGGAAAAGAAAGATAGAAAATGAAGAGAAAAAAAAGAGCATTAACATACAGTCTATAAAATACGTTCCTTAATCAGCCATCCATATTTATTAGATTTTTAAAAAGCATCCATTGCCTTAAAAGGTTTTTGAGAGCTGCGCTATTTTTAATAAAGTCTCATGTGAAGCACCAAATAAGCTCTTAAAAAGCCTGGAAGTGCAATTCCATTCAATTTCTATCAATAGGAATTGCCCAGGTGTAATGTGCTTCATGCAGCACACATCCAGGGAATGAACCCACTGCATTCTTAGGCGGTGAAGGCTTTGCGGTGCCCTTCCTGGGGAGCCGTTCCCAGAGTGTGTTGGAAAAGATCAGAAAGCAAATATGGAAATGACTAGCATCTTTTGATTTTAAAATGCACCTTGTTGTGCATTTACCTGGTTGACATATGAATGAAGAAGACTCAAAGCATCAAGACTCGCGAAGTAAGGTTTCATAAAAAAGTACTACTTTCTTCCCAGATGTAACACAAATAGCTAAGCTGTTAGTAGATGCTTTTCTCTCTTTTATGATTTTAGGAGAGGAAATAGGTTAATTCTTATAAGCAGACCAATTTTTAAAATATGGCATGTTTTGGCTGTAGATTTTTATAAACATTTGGTTTCTATTATTCATTGCAAATTTGTTCTTACATATTAAAAATGCCTACTTTGTCTTTTTAACAGTCATGTAACTAGTGTGTGTTTGATATAAGAGGAATGTTTTATAATATATATATATATATACATATATATATAACATTGCATTATATGTACTCAAACCTAAAGTCAGCCTAAATTAATTTTCAAAAAGTTGTAAAATACCGTGTTCAGATTCTGTTCTCTCCAATGGATTAATCTGAAAAACAACTGGGACTCAATTTAGAATTTCCTGGCAGCGAGCAAGAGAAATGTCAAACTCACAGTTTTACTTTATTGAAGGCCCTCTTAGGAGTCCAGTGGAAAGAACTGTGTGTGCCTGGTAGCCAGAGAGCAGTGGGAGGTAATATTTAGTTTATTAATGTGTCTTTGATTTTTTTCATAGTGTTGATGCCTAGTATTAAAAACCAGGACCTTGATCCAATTTTCCCCTCGCCCTCCCTCTAATGGAAAAGAGCTATGAAAAACAGATAAAGTTAACAAGATGTTGCATAAAATCAAAGTGCATTTCAGTAATCCCAAGATATTCAATACATTCCATTTGCTTGTGCATTGGAATGGCTCAGTAAATTATGTTCCACTTGTAAATATTGAATTTTAATATCCAAGTGCCAACAGTGCACAACATTCTATATATATTAGATAACATTCTTGTCCTCTGGAAGCTTAAGTTTTTAAAAAACAAAACTAATAATTTATATTCTTGATGTTTTCCTTATTTTATCTTTTATTAAAATGGCAAGAGCCATGCACTTATTAGCTGTGTATTAGATCTAAGTTGCTTTACCTTTTATATTGAATTGGACTAGATTTTGAGAAATCTACATAAGGGTAAAAGGTGAATCTAGGAATCCAGAAAATTGTATTGCTAAATCAGATATAAGCTAATAAAACTGTTGATAATAATTTAGACAATTGGTAAACAATTGGTAAAATAAAATTATAGTAGATTTTTTGTTGTGTTCTATCAATAAACTCAAAAAGCAGCCACCAAAATATCGATGAAGCACATAAGTCTTTTGCTGAAATACTAACTGGATTATGAAAATTAATTGTATTATTTAATGCTTTACTGAGAATATTTTAGTGGGATGAGATGAAGAGGAGTAAATGACCTGGAGATATGCCTGAAACTTAATTTTCATCTATTCAGACACTAGCTACCTAGTCTTCCATATGATACCACCAGAGTATAAATTACTAGTTCTAAAGGGGGAATCTTTGGGAAAACCCATGTGGCCTAAATTACCTAAATGACAACAAAGTTCTCTTGAGCTTCAGGTTATTGGTGATCAAAGGAGAAGTTTTGTTTTGCTTTTGGTATATTTTGTAGACTAATGTTTGGGGACTTTTATTCCTTTGTTGATTAGAAAAACACTTTATTTTTTAAAATATTATTTGTATAATGTTTTGTTTAGAACTGCTTTTTCAGTCCATTGATAGTCCTTATGCCAATGCTTAAATTCCAATCTTCATTCAACTCTATTTCTCTCCTATCATCCCCCTCTATTTGGGAGAGGTTTTGTTCTTGGCTTACATAACTTCAGGCTGCCAAAATAAAATATGGGTCTATACTTGATTCACAAAATAGATGAGTCAAACTCATTGTGCTGACTTCCTTATGTTTTGTTGTTTTGGTTTCGCCTGAAAGAATTTTGATGACGCAGTATAAACTTAAAAGAGATGATCACTGCTCACCTTCCGACACCACTTTTGATGAAAGATCTGCTGCCAAGACTCTGTTGAGAGGCAGGTGCCATGTTTTATACCGTGCTTGGTCAAAATAAATATAACAGGAATGGCACGAGGTGAGTTGAGGCCACAAGAAGTCAAGATCCATTTGCAAGTTTAACTTATGAGAAAATAGAAGCAATCACTAGATAGAGCAGGTGGTCTTCAGGGAAAAATGAAATAGAAGTGTGGATTCATTGAAAGGGAAGGAGTGACCAAGACAAAAGGACAGAGTGTGAGCATGGCTTTGCCGACCCCGGAAGAAGTATGAGAAATGTTGTTGCTTTCTTTTAGCTGACTTTGGGGTTCACATTCTAGTAGGTATGTCTTTTTATAGAACTCCTTCTTAGTTGAAGTAATTTGAGTCATTATTCCCTACAATTGAGAAAAGTCCTCACAAAGTAACTGTGGACAATAAGAAACTGAGTCTTGAAATATTAAGTAAAATTGGGAAATCACACAACCATTGGTATCACCTTGTACAACCTTTACATGTAACAGATGTTTACAAAACATGGACATTGTGCTTAAAATGATATCATAAAGAGTATATATATCAAAATGTTAATAGATGGCCTGTCCTTAATGAAAGGACATTCATTTCAGTGAATCTTACTGATATTCTTTAGGGTAGGGATCAGCATGCCTGTTTTACAGATGAGGAGACAGTTGTTTGCCCAAGATTACATGGCTGATATGTCTTTTTCTGCCAAGTTAAAACTCTTTGTAAATAAATTATTGAGAGGTGTGGTGACTGTAGAATTCTCTGTTACTATGGTATGCTATCCTTCTAAAACTAACCTAGCGACTGTAAGTAGTTTTAAAAAATAACACCATACACTTGTAGAAAATATTTCTGTTTTTCACGTCTATGTGAAGAATTTACTTTAAAAAATTCTCCTAATGATTTGGTTTGGAGGGAAATGAGGCTAACGAGGATGATAATGAAGTGGCGGTGGCGGTGATGATGAGTGCCTAAATGCCTATTAGTCATCTCAAAATGAATGCTCCTCAAGTACCTCACTTGGCATTCCCAAAACAGAAATCATCTTGCATCCCAAATATGCACTCTGCCAATAATTCCCAAACTCAGAAACAGACTTGTTCTAGCCTCCTCTGCTTAACTCACCCCCGACATCCAAAAAGTTATGGTCCTTTACACCATCTGTCTTCTGAGTGTCTAGGAACAGCCACCCAAGTCCATGACTCCACGTACTGCCTCTGCTTAGACCATCAGCATCTCTCTCTTTTGAATGTCTGAGTAAACCTGCTAACTAGACCTTCTGAATCCCGCCTCTTCATCTCAGGGCAGAATGCTTCTAAACCCTTTTTGCCCTAGGCAAAGTGAGCTATCCCAAATGAAATTTAAACATTTTATTCTCCTGCTTTAAATGAATCAGTAGTTACCGTCCACAGTTCATAACATGAATTACTAGTTTTCATCTGACTCTCTCACTCCACTCTGTCTTCACTCCAGCCCCGTACCACACTCTCTCAGAACCGTATGTGTTGGAATATTGGGCTACCACTTATATTACTATTACCATGCCTGCTAATAACTGTTACTACTACTGCTGCTGCCCCTACTGCTATATTAGTTGATATCAGAAAAAACATGAATACAGTTTTATTCTGTCTTGGAAAAAGTTCAGAAGTAGGGGCTGTAGGGCTCCTAGAGTGAACTGTGGAATAAACGATTCACACTCCCTTTTTCTTTTTTTTTTAATTTTTAATGTTTATTTATATTTTTGAGAGGAGAGACAGTACGAGCGAGGCAAGGGCTGGGAGAGAGAGGGAGACACAGAATCCGAAGCAGGCTCCAGGCTCGAGCTGTCAGCACAGAGCCCAAGGCAGGTCTCGAACTCACAGACTGTGAGATCATGACCTGGGCTGAAGTCAGACACAACTGACTGAGCCACCCAGGCACCCTACACTCTCTTTTTCTTAAAGCTCTACCATCCATCTCACAGTCTAAAATTATTCCTTAATTTCCAGCTATCACGTCTATATTCCAACCAGCAGGAAGAAAATAAATTTTCCATTAGTCTCTCACTGGTCAGAACTTATCCATATTATCACTCCTGGACCCAAGGTAGGCTGGGAAATGTAAGTATAATTTCAGAAAGTTAAGTGCTCAATTGGAAATCATGCATTCGTTATCTAAAGTAGAAGGATAGAACATATTTTGATAAAATAGCTAGAAATCTCTCCTCTACAGCTGTCACATGCTGAATACTTATTCTAAAATTGATACCTTAATGCATACTTTATATTTATTATCTTATTTACTCCTCATAACATCTATCAAATGCAAGATGGTATACCCATCTTACAGATTAGGAAACTGAGTCTGAAAAGATTATATAACTCACCCTGTGTCATATTAGTAAGTGCCAAATATGGAATTTAAACTCAGATTTGACTCCCAATTCGATGTTCTTCCCACTATACCGCATTGCCTCCTCATTATTTCTTAAAAGCTAAGCCCTATTCCAGGCATTGAGGATACAGAAATACAGTTTGTGTTCAAAGAGAACAAATCTAAAGAGTTGGGTAGGTGTATAGGAGTCAGAAAAGGATCCATGGAATAAATGAAGATTGCACTTCTGTTTTCTCTGCCTGGAAAGTGCTCTCTTTCCTGTTTACATAAGCACAGCCATATTTTCCCAGCCAATTCCTGCTCACCTCTCAGTTCCGACATCAAGGAATCAACTCTCAGCTCCAACATCAATGAGTCTGGCTTAGGGGTACCTACCAGGACTTCTCTTAGGCTCTATGCAAACCTCCACTGCGATATTTACCCAACCAAATTGTAATTCTTTTAATACAAGAGTTATCTCCCAGTACATTGAGTTCAGGGACTTTTTTTATATCATTAGCACCTAAGACAGTGTCTCACACATGGAGATAAATCTTTTCCAATGTGAAAGACCTTTTGGAATATGAGTCATCACATACTAATTTATACATATAGATAGCCAAAAATACTTTCTTATATTCCAATGAAATGAAAATATGCATTATAATTAGCATATATTCTTTGTCTTTAAATTTTCTTTAAAATTATGGGAGATTTTATTTGTTCTGCAGATTTATTTGTTCTGGAATAAGCTCTAACTTGGTGGCACAATTAAATCATATTTATTCTTGATAAATGTGGTATTCATAATTTCTTATAAGCTTAATTATTACTGGTACCTAAAGATAAACATTTTCACCTAAATGATTAATTTTTATTTTTTTTTAAAAAGTATAGATTAAAGTAACAGTATTATTGAGGATATAAAAACAGTATAATTAAAATTATTCACTATCTTCACTCTCGTGTGTGTGTGTGTGTGTGTGTGTGTGTGTGTTGTATCTTTACTTCTAAAGTATTTGCTGATATTTTGCCCTCATATGTTTGCAGTTTGGACAGTTGCATGTGTGGATGCTCTTGTTGGTGTTAATGCTGGCATTTCCTACATTGTGAACCATATTGAGAAAAATCGCAAATACAGCTAATTATACTCAGTGTTTCAATACATCTTGACCTTTTAGAAGATATCTAATGGAAAAAGAATCAGTTCTTGGACAAACCAAATTTCTTAATAAGCTTTATCTTGTATCTCTTGAACTTTTCCTATATTTTGATGTTAGAGAGTATAATGTTGCCCATTACAGATCTAAGATATTTGAAATTAGGAGAGCTTTTCTTTTCCTTCCCTTCCCCTTGGTTTCTTTGTTTTATTTTCTCCCTCCCTCCTTCCCTCACTTCCTTCTTTCCTTCTTCCTCTTTTTTGCTTAACCAAGCAGACAGAGCGATTGCATTAAGACGACTTTCCAAACTCAAGCACTACGATGAAATAAATTGAGAGTACATTTCTAGTACAAAATATGACTTATCTGTGTTTCAACTAATAATATCTTTATATAAAAATCAACAAGGTGGGGGGGGGGTGCCTGGGTGGCTCAGTCAGTTAAGGGTCAGACTTCAGCTAAGGTCAGATCACAGTTCCAGCACCACGTGGGGCTCAGAGCCTGAAGCCTGCTTCAGGTTCTGGGTCTCCCTCTCTCTCTCTCTGACCCTCCCCACTCACCGTTCTGTCTGTCTCTCACAAATGAATAAACATTTAAAAAATTAAAAAAAAAAAACAATGAACAAGGTGCCTTTATTAAAAGGTACCTTTATAATTCCATGTAGTCTCAACAACAATGTCTTGAGGTGAAATTGTTCCCTTTCAGATGAAGACTGGATTTCCAAAGGTGTAAAGTAATCATTACATCTTATTTTTCAGATGAAAATGTCCAGGGTACTTTCTAGCCAATACAGGAAAATGCATCTTGACTCCAATTTCAACTTTAATACCTACCTCACCCCTTCAGCTTCGCTCAGTTGGGGCGAAAAAGAAGCTTCCAGGCATGGTGTTTTAGTTTTCTTTCTGAAGTCTATAAAGCTTTATTGTTAGCCTATAACTCTCATTTGTGCTTTTTTCTGAAAGGGGAACAATTGTTATTAGCTTTGGGATGGGGGATTTTGAATGATGCTGGATTAGAGAATCCAACATATGCATTATTTCTCAATCATTAAAGCCTTAGAAAGAGTTTATTGTGTCAAGTTCCAGCATACTCACTTGCCTCCATAAACCTGTATATGTTCATCATGTACTTTCTCAAGCTAATTTAGACAAATACATATTTCCTAAGCTGACGATTCCTTATATTATGCTTAAGAGCTAGTTTTCTGAGACCAGTGTATCACTTATCTGAGGAAAAGGTCATAAATGGAAAATTATCATGTATCTGTGCCCTGAAAATGCCTAACTTGAAAATATAAGCATTTTCCTTAATCTGATGCTGTCCATTTTCATGAATCTTTCTAGTAACAATGACAGCATGCTGTCTGCCATTGCACATGCCAGGCTATTTTCACTGAATATTACCACCAAGCTACACTATTGAGAGAGAAGTGTAGGAACTTCAAAGGGAACCAAATATGAAAAAAAAAGTAACATTTGGTCATTTTGGAAAGTAGGCATATGTCTGTTTTATTATTCATTGTATTTGTCAATATTTTTTTTAGTTAAAGAAGGAAAGAATTGGAGAGACATAAAACCAGAAGGTAGGGGTAAGAATGGGGTCTTATGGGACGATAGTACTAAAAGATAATTCAGAAAGCTTTGAAATAGGCTTGTAGGGGCCATCAATACCCCTATATTTCATCTAGACACTTACTAATAACCCTAGTTTGGTTGTCTCCGACACTCAAATATCATCAGTGAGTTTAGTTACGAGGTACTTTTATCTTAGAAGTCTGCACATGAAGGTTCATTGGAGACTCAAGTTTATAGGTTTTTACAACTCAGCTCTGTGTCGGGGGGGCCGGCGGGGGGTTGCGTGCGCACACGCGCACACGTACGCGGTTCTCAAGAGAAGTCTCCCATAGAGACAAAGGTTTCAGTGACGGTAAAATATTAACACAAAATTAAATCTTTCCACACAGCACAAAGACCTAGTAGAGGCTTGCCTGGATGCTGGTCACCTTCTAAATGCCTGCAGAAGTCACGTAAGGAAAAAAAAAGTGATCCTAGAAATCCAGAAGACAGAGCTTAAGTTTTGTTGTCGTTGTTCTCTGTGGGGTTTTTTTGTATTAAATTTAAGATCTTTTAAAAAAATTCTAACCTCCATGGAAATCTTTTATGATAAGGTAGATATGGATTTTAAACTCTGTTATTAAATCAATCAAACCTCCTATTTTATATTAATTTAAGAAGACACAATGCATGGCAGGAGCCACTCCAGAAATATTTAATTAATGACTATCATGCTTAAGAGAAATCTGTGTCAGAAATCACTAATATAATATAAGCTTAAATGGTGGAGAGGGAAACTTTGTGCAGAGAACATTCCACTATAGGCTTTAAAGATTCTGTTTTCTCTGAGAAAACAAGTTGGGGAGGTCTAATCAATCCAGAAAGGCCCAAAAATGTAATTGTAAGTGAAATCCTACTTGGAAGTATATTTTTTTTCTGTTGGTGAAATAAATCAGCAAAAGGAAATACAATAAAAGGAAAGAATTAAATCTAGGAAGTATCCTAGAATGCAAGCTGAAAAGCTACCTTGGTATCCAGTGTTAATCAACTATCACATACAAAGAAACAAAGAATAAACAAAGTACACCACGTATTCATGTATTTCAGTCTAACCTTGATCAAGCTGCTCCTTTATTTTTTTCTGCTTTATTGAGATACAGTTGACACATAATGGTATGTATGTTTAAGATGCACAATGTGCTGGTTTGATACTTTTATATATTGCTAAATGATCACCACATTAAAATTATCACCTCACATAATTATCATTTACTTTTTTGTGCTGACAATGTTTAAGATTTACTCTCTCAGCAACTTTCTAGTATGCAATATAGTACTGTTAACCATAGTTACCATGCTGTACATCCCCAGAATTTACTTAATGTTACAACTGGAAGTTAATACCTTTTGACCACCTTCATTCATTATCCCTGCCCCTGGCAACCACTAATATTAATCCTTTGTTTCCATGATTTGTGGAGAGTTATTTTCTTTTGTTTTGTTTACATATAAGTGGGAGATGGAACATTATTTGTCTTTTTCTGTCTGACTTATTTCACTTAACACAATGCCCTCAAGGTCCATCCATGTTGTTGCAAATGTCAGAATCTTCTTTTTTTATGGCTAAATAAAATTGCATTGTATATATGTACCACATCTTCTTCATCCATTTATTGGCATACGCTTAAGTCGTTTCCGAATCTTGGCTATGGTGAATAGGTTTCCATGAACATGGGGCTGCAGATATCTCTTCCAGATCTTGTTTTCATTTCCTTCAGATATTTAGCCAGAAATGGAATTGCTGGAGCTTTGGGTAGTTCTGTGTTTAACCTCTTGAGGAACCTTCATACTGTTTTCCAGAGTGGCTGCACCAATTTATATTGCCACAGCAGTACACAGAGGTTTCCTTTCCTCCACAGTATTGCCAACACTTCTCTTGTCTTTTTGATAATAGCTGTTCTCACAGGTGGGAGGTGATATCTCATGGTGGTTTTGATTTGCATTTCCCTGATGATCAATGATATGGACTACTGTTTTGTGTACCTGTGTGGTCCTTTGTATGTTGTCTTTAGAAAAATGTCTATACAGGTCTTCTGAGCATTTTTAATCAGATTTTTTGCTATTGCATATTAATACTTTATCAGGTATATGGTTTGCAAATGTGTTCTCCCATTCAGTGGGTTTCCTTTTTATTTTATTGATTTTTTTTTTTCTGTGCAAAACTGCTCCTTTATAAAAGGTGGGTCCTGGCACTTCTCTCTCATTTCTACTGTGAGAATCTCAAGGCAGACAGACTGTTGTTCAGGAATTATTCTGTGACTATAATTAAACTCATAATTGTAAATCTAAAGTGTAATCTAGAGCATAAAATCCATAAAAATCACAGGATTTTTATGATATAAATATGTTAGTAATTCTAATGCACAGTGATTTTCAAGGAGGTGCAACTACTGCCTAAATAAAGTCTTTTTGTTTGATTTTGTTTGTTCTTGAATGTAACCAAAAAGCTTTTGGTTGCATGACTAAACTACATTGTGTCTTTTAGAGTCAAATAGTTCATTCCAACCAAAATTTAAAAGACAAGAAACTCTGAAATTGTCTTCATCAAATGGATCTTCAAAACAACACCAATAACAATAATAATAAAGCCCTTTAAAAAGATTGCTCTGCTTAAAAGATTTATAATAACAGATAGGAAAATTCAAAATATTTTACCCCTTAAGATTGCTAAATATGTAAAGTCCCTATGTGCTTAGGATGAATTTGAGCTGTGGACTATTGCCTGCTAAGTAAAGAATTGTGTATTAATTATAATGATAACTGCACCTAAAATTTATTGATATCTTAATTAGT
This sequence comes from Panthera uncia, assembly GCF_023721935.1. Lineage (NCBI taxonomy): Eukaryota > Metazoa > Chordata > Mammalia > Carnivora > Felidae > Panthera > Panthera uncia. Next base: position 48,747,879 of record NC_064809.1, on the reverse strand, counting down.
GCCAGGCATTATCTTTAAAAATTGGCATGGATTATGTAATTTAATGAAGTGGCCCTCTGAGATAGTCCACATAGGGGCTGTCATTCAACCCATTTTAAGAAGGGAACCTGACCCATAAAGAAGTGAAATCATTTGCCCAAGATCACATTAAGAAAGAGGGGGTAAAGTTAGCATGTGTGCCTGAAGACTCTTATGCCGTAGTCATAAGAGCTTTGGAAATAAAAACACCTGCCCCTCATTTCCTTTCAGTTATTAGTCCCGCACACTGTTTTTGGAATCACAAAGAATGTAATTGTCCCATGTCTTTTGTGTATGTTTTAAGAGCCCATTCAAGTTACAACGCTTTGCACTCTTCAGGACTCAGAACAGTGAGCACAGGCAGGCTTCAGTCACCCTTATAGTTGCTGATATGTACAAATCTACCCTTAAGGAGGAAATCCTCTCTCCCCCACTCTCCACCCCCGTTTGAACTTCAGTAGTCCATGTTATTTGCAACTTTTGCTTAACAACTTCTTTTATTATTATTTTAAATACACAAGCTACCTTAGCCTTTAAAAGTGTTTAAGACCTCAAATCACATTTTAAAAGTTATAAGACATAATAATAAACTAGCTACACTTTAAACACCAAAAAGTCTAAGGGCGCCTGGGTGGCTTAGTCGGTTAAGCGTCTGACTTCAACTCAGGTCATGATCTCCCCGTGTGTGGGTTCCAGCCTGTGCTGACAGCTCAGAGCCTGGAGTCTGCTTTGGATTTTGTGTCTCCCTCTCTCTCTGCCCCTCCCCTGCTCATGCTCTGTCTCTCTCTCTCTCTTTCTCTCTCTCTCAAACATAAATAAACATTAATTAAAAAAAAAAAAAAACCTTACATTTAGAGGAGTAACACAGATGTCTTAAAAGATAAATAAGTAAATCATAAGATATTTTATAAGGTGATGAGTGCCAAAGAGAAAAATGACACAGGAGAGGGACACAGGGAATAAGCCTAGGGGAAGGTTGGGATAGTATTTTAAGAAAAAAGCTTTTCTTAGCTAGCAAAAGAAAAAAGACCTTTCTAAAACAGTGACATATGAACAGAGACCTGAAGGAGGTGAGAGAAAGACTCATTTAGGTTCCTGAGGAAAAAAGATTCCAGAAAACTTTCTTTTTTATTTACATGGTTACATTGGTCTAAGTTACCTCACTCAAAGAAATATTATTTATATTCACTTTTTTTCAAGAGCCCTAAAATTAGGAATGTGAATTTAACATAGGAATTCTTTAAACCATAAACTCCTTGATGACAGAAACAATGTCATATGAATATTTTCTTTTCTTACAATCTGACCCAGTGCCTGGCATAATAAATGTTCATTGAAAGCAGCAAAGATGAAAGATGAAAAAGAAAAAAAAAGGGACAAAATATATATGTGGAGACAGAGAGAGGGAGAAAGAGAGAAACACACAATAATTCTGCTCTCAACCTGTTTTGCCATCTCCATTTTTTATTATATTTTTCTTTGAATTATTGTATTTTACATAATGTGATAATCTATTTATAGCTTAGTTTTCTTTTTTATAAGTCAAATATCATAAAAGATAATAAAAAAAGTCATCTTCCACATCACCTTTTCTTCTTTATTTTAGTTATTTTCTGCTTGTCAAGCAAAGAATGGAGTCAATTTTTTTTAATGTTTATTTATTTATTTTGAGAGAGAGAGTCCATGAGCAGGGCAGAGGCAAAGAGAGAGAATCGAAGCAGGCTCCATGCTCAGTGCCAGTGCAGAGCCCGAGTCTGGGCTCCATGTGGGGCTGGACACAGGGCTCAATATCAGGACAGCAAAATCATGACCTGAACTGAAGTCAATGGTCAGACGCTTAACCCACTGGGCCACTCAGGCACTCCAGAATGGAGTCAATTTGTGTTGCCATCAGGCTCTCCACAGAGCTTTTTGTTCCACATTCCTTAGTTTAATCCCTTAAGAATTCATTGGATTCTAAGAGTATGTACATCTGTCTACCACATCCCCATATCTTCTTCCTTCATTGCTTTCATCCTGATCTAAGGTTATCTTGTGACTTCATTTGTTTTCATGTGTAATGTATTGTCTGTCTTCCTGACTACTATTGGAAATATCAAGAGGAAATGCCTCTTGTCTCTCATATTAAACCCTGTACTCTAAGGACCTTACACATAGTAGATACACGATGGATCTATCTGGAAAGAAGAAGGGAGGAGAGGTAGAAGAAAGGAAGGGATGGAAAAAAAGGTTTAAAAAAAGGGGGTAATAACATATCTACCCTGGGAACCTTATTTTCTTTGTAGACTATCCAAACTTATTCAAAGACTTTCAAAGAAAAGAATGTTTCTTAAAGATTTTTTTAATATGTATGATTGGTCAAAGCCCAGTTGCATGACAGTGTTGTTTTTTTTTTTCAAAGTGTGCACCCCTGTAAGGTTTTCCTGCCTAATAAGGGTACAGAATAACTCACCCCCTAAGCAGCATTTGAAAAGTAAATTTGCACAGCTCCGTTAGTATTAACAAGCTTGGGAAAAATGAATTGGTTAGTGACCTTCTCATTCTTTTTTGGATTTTTGAGATACATAATAAAAAGATTAGTAACATGGAATATTATTAATCAAGTAACTCTAATCTAGCAAATTTGTTTTATTAATACCTTTAATCAATACTTAATTATCTTTCCACATTAGTCTTATTTTTTAATCTATTGCCACCATTTTTAAATATGCTTAAAATCATTCATTTGTTGGGATGTTTTTATATTTTACCAATTGAAGGAAAATCAATCCACAATGTTTATTAAGCACATACTATGTATAAGGAGCTATTTAAGGAAGAGGTAATCAGTATTCAAAACTATAGCTAGTTCTCTATTTAGGAAATTGAAAACCATCTCCATAGTATGAATTAATCATAAGAGGCAAGTTACTAAAAAGCCAAGTAACAGAATTTGTGGTTTTCTGTTGGAAGAGTATCATCAAAATTAGGAATTTAGAAACATAAAGAGTATGCAGAGAAAATTTCATGTACTGGGAAACAACAAAATCAGAAGCACAAATGAGAGAAAGTTCTAGATGTTTTCTTGAACAGAGTATAAAGTAGTGGATGAAGAAGTATTTGGACAGGAAATCAGAAACTGAGCTGCAGTTAGAATAGGGGGATTCATGATGGTCAAACTAAAGAATTTACATGAAATTGCATAAGATCCAATCACTTCATAAAAATAAGTGATACAATTCTGAATCATACTACATGAATGAACAAGAGTAGGCTGGAAATTTAGGTGTAAATCTTTAAATGACTTTCATTTCTCAACAGTTAATGAAAAACTTCAACAAATACAAGTCAAATTGAAAATGAACACTATATATCCAATAGAAATATTACATACAGCAATTTACCTTGTAGGTAACTAAGAAATATTACATTCTGTTTAAGCCCCATTGGCTGATGTGTGTATGCATTTGTGTATACACATGCACATAACTATTTCTCACTATAAAATAGATACCAGTTAGCAACATATCCTGCTAACTATGCTATAATACATTTTTGAAACATGAACATATTTTTTCTAAATATGAAGAAAAGAATAAGATGTTGGCAAATTTCATAGGTACCCATAGATAGATTAAAGTTTTAAAACTAGTGGTGGGAGAAGAAAAATGGGAGGAAATAATATTTACTGAATACCTAAAGTACATTACTCACAGTGCTGGGTGCTGTATAGATGTGACTTTCATATAGTGCTCCAAAGATAAAACACCCAAGATGGTATAGTAAGGAAGTCTGAACAACTGTTCTGCTCCAGTAATGTGTACTTTGTCCAGACTCCAGGCACAGTCTCCCCTCCCACAGAGGGCCGTGGGTCTGTCTGTGTGACTGCTGGAGATGTTAGGATGGTAAGGCTTTAACCACCTAATGAAATGGGTAAACTAAACAACATTTTGAAGGTTGATTATGCTTTTTCATGTTGATGAAAGCTTTAAGTCAAACCAGTTAATTATAGCTTGTGAAATTCATCTGCACATCTTTGGGTCCAATCTTTTGCCCTGGCATTTGCAAGAGCATTCAAATTGGCCAACGGGTAGACAAGACAACAGTCTTGTCTAACTGACAGATGTTAGCCCTTGGGGGCCAAGGCTGTCAGTCCAAACCTGAGTGAAAACACAATGAGGGGAAATCCCTGGGTTTACATTCTGGCAGTTGCAACTTTCTCTAGGCAAGTAACAAAAACCGCCTGTGTCTGGAGAATCTTCCCAACACAGACTATGGTTCTTGCATAACAATAGAGAGACGATAAAGGGACTTGAGTGGGGGAGGGAAGTATTATGAATGTGAGATCACAGGCAGCCAACTTTGTGTGTTATGTCCTCCAAGACAATCTTATATCTCCTCTAAATTCTTCCATTTAAATAATAATCATTGTCTATTCCTAGATCCTAATCCTGAGCTATTTTTTTTTCAGGCTGGAGCTGCCTTACAGAGAGCTCCACACAGATGTCCCCAAAGCAACTCAAACTTACATGTGTAACACTGGACTTGCTATCATCCTTTTGGGAGAGAAAACCAGTTTCCCTGTGTCCCTAGGCTGCTGTGTTGAAGACTCCCCACCCACCATCCAAGGTGGAAACCTGAGAGCCATAGTAAACTAATCTCTATTTTTCAGGTGCCATTTTTGATCACTCCCTAATCCTGTCAATCTTACTTCCTCAACTCAGTATTTCTCCCCCTCCATTTAAGGTGTAAATTCAGTATTCTTACTCCAACAAAGCCTGTTTTTAAGATCTCCACTCTCTGGAACCCCTTTTTTTCCTCAGTCATTTATGCCCTTATACTGCCATTTTTCCTTCCTCAGATTTTCAAAAGCCTTGACTGCAGTAATTATTTTAATAGAATCCTCCCTTGCTTTGCCCACAAATACCCCTTCTGTTGTTCCTGTAAAATCCCAAAACCAATCAATCTGATTGATCATTCACTTTGGGTAATGCTGGGGGGGATTTAATCAAATGGACTAATGCTGTGATAAGTCCCTAAATCCATGCCCTCCCAATACACTCGTTTGTCAATACTTTCATACTTTCATAACCATGTCCCTCTCTCTCTCTCTCTTAATCTTTTATTTGTGAATTTTACTATTCTTTGCAAAGTTTCGACCCCATATCCTACCCTCTCATCAGAAGGAGCCCTTGTTTTCCACTCAAGAGAAAAAAAAATGTATATACAGCTTATTAACCAGAGACCCCCTCAAGTTCCTACCTCTCCTAAAAATTTATCTATACACATTAGACCAATTCCTGTCTTTTTCCTCCTATGAAACACCATTCTGCCTCTTCCTTATCCTGTCACACGGGTTTAAATGCTATTTACAGACCGATCACTCTCAAATTTGTATCTCCAAACTTACCATCTCCACACTCAGCCTTTGATTTCCAAACCAGTGTGCCCTCTGGCCCACTTAAACTTCCTCACCTCAGCAAATGACACCAAACCAGGAATGGATCCTCTCCCTCCTCACTTGCCATCTACCCATGAGTAAGCCCCGTATGTACTGAACCCATTCATTTGTCTCTGTCTCCACACCAGCCCCCCTGAGTCAGTGCCCTGTTGTCTCTCACCCAGAACAAATACTCTTCTACCTCATTTTGCTGTGTTTCCTGTGATTCCTTCTACTTCATTCTCCACGTGACAGCAGGAACAATATTGAGACTCAGACTAGATTAGGCCACTATTCAGTGGCTTTCCTTACAGAAGGTAAAACTTCACTATGATGGCTGCTAAGCCCCTGTGTGACCTGGTCCCTACTCACTTCTCCTCCCCCAATAATTGCCAAGTATTTTTTATTCAGTTCTTTAAACTTACTGGGATCTTTCCTGCCACAGACACTTTGCAAATGTGAAGGAATGTGTTATGACTCTGTTAAATTAACATTTGATCAGTGAAGCACAGAGTGTGGGACAGTGAGTCACAATTCAACAATAAATCACAGGAGAAACTGGAACAGAGATGTTTATTAATCACAGGTTCTAGATGGAGTGCATTGCACACCTCAAGGGGCCACATGGGGAGGTCAGGGCAGAGTGCAGACAGAGACAACAATGGGATCTGAGGTGCATCTTTATTAGGGTCTGTGGACAGAGATCTCTGGGCTTCCCAGGCTAAAGCTATATTGGTCAACTAGAACCACAAGAGTGGGATTTGGTGAGCTCCACAGGGATCCATCTAGGAGCACGCAAAGGAAGGTCCTAGGAGGTGGGGGAGACCATTAATCATAAGAGCCACCGGGGAAGTCGTATCAGGAACTTAACATTTTCTTGTGACTCTCAGGGCTGTTTTCTAGGGTAGGCACTCATGAGGAGGCTAGTAACAGTTTAAAATCCCTGAAAGCCATTTGGCCACACAAAATAGATGCCAAGACAGTAGTACCATAGAGAAGCTTAGCTAAACTCTCAACAGAATGTCTCTTCTGAGCCTGGCTTTCCCTGCCCTTCACCCACATTACTTGTTCTTTCTGTCCTTTCATATCTAGTTTAAATGTCATCTTCTCAGCAAGAAAGAGAGAGAGAGAGAGATTCCCTGATCACTCAGTCTCACTCGGCTTTTCTGTTTGTACCCCACCCAGCTATTTTACAGTTTAAAATTTTGTTGCTTTTCCTCATAGCACACTGCTCACCAATTGTTACAAGTTTATTCTGCTGTCTGTATCCCGTGCCAAAATGCTCCATGAAGATAAAGTCCATGTCTCTGGTTCTCTACTGTATCCCCAGAACCTATTTCAGTGCCTGGGACAGGGTAGGTGTTTTAACAAATATCTATTAAATGGTTAACTGACTTAATTCACAAGGCTGATGCCATCACCTGTGATCTAGATACCACACCCCTCATCTTTTAGGAACTTGTTCCAATTGATCACCCCTTCTTCTATTTTCAATTTCTGTTCCAACTGTTATTCATATCTTAACAGACTTTCCACATGGACCCACACCTGTCAAGGCTGCCTTGACTAATAGATATCTCTTCCCAATTTTAGCTCTCATATTAAGCCAGATAATCCAAATTAAAAAATATATAGTAATAAAAACAATAGTTTTGCTCCTTTATACCACTGCTATCTCTTATCTCATTTGTTCAAAATCCAGCAACTTCTTTCACACCTGAATGCTCCATTGGCCTTTCAGATTTTAAATGCTCAAAAACAAGTCCTTGGCCCCAAATAACTCTTCCTCGTGGATTTCCTGCCCCCCTCTACTGATCACCAATCCCACAAAGTAGAAAGCTTGAAATTATCCTGAATTGCTTCCTGTTCCATCAGCCAGTACATTCTATTAAGGCATCTTCTAAATACCTCCTCTCTGCACTACTTTATATTCCCGCCCACTCTATTTTTGAACTAAGTTTGCTTTCTGTTTCTCCTTCTCTTTATTATTCCCCCTCAAAGGAGAAAAAGTCTTACCAAAAAACTCTTCACTTTACATTTTTAATGGCTGTCCACTGCTTTAAAGATGTATGTCAAATCTTTACTATGGCCTACAAGCTCATCTTTCATTATTCAGCTCTTATTCATTTTCTCGCCTTATTTTCTGATCCCTCCTCTATGAAAACCTAAACTCCTGCCAGGGTGCCCAACCAGAAGTTCTCCAAAATCACTTTGCTTATAGCCCACCTTGTGCAACTGTTAAACTAGAAAGTTTTTCTATCAAGACCCAGATCAAATATCATCCTTTGTATGAAAGCTTCTCTTAATTCTTGTCCTTCCAATTTCTGGAAATGCATTATATGTATATATTATATGTTCATGGCAATTAGGGAGCTCTGCCATTTCTAGAATGTGGGTACTTAGAGGCCTGGAATATTTATTATCTTCACTAGCTGTGTTTGCAGCATTTAGCACACAGTAAATACTAAGTTAATGCTTGCTAAACTGATAAATAAATGGGTGAAATGGCATAGTACTTAAAACCTACTCCTAGCATGTTGAATGTATGTTTGAGTTAGAGGTTGGTACCTATTATGAAGATCCAGGAATGCTGCAGATCTTATGGCTTAAGGAAAAGAGAGGGAGCTTTAGAGCAAGACAGACATGAACTTCAGTCAATACCAGTTCAGCAAAATACCACTCCACAGCAATCTGTCCTTGGTAGCCTCTTTAGTTTCCGTTCCTAATTTGTATACCAGGGATAAGAGTATCCTCTTTGTAGACTTATCTAAGGATTAAATAATGAAGTGTAAACATTTAACATAGTGCCTGGCACACAGTAAATGTTCAATAACTGCAGAAGCAACTATTGGAAAATATCCCTGTAATGTTGTCAGTTTGGTTATAATGTTTATGCCATTGCTCCCACAGAAGATGTATAACTAACACGAATGAGTGAATTACCAGTGTCATAAAGACAAGATTGCCAATGAATACTATTTGCTTTTTCATTGATCTATTTTACATGCATTATATCTATCTCACCTCTTCCAAGAAATCTCACCATTTAAATATCACTCCACTCTGAGTATTCCATTAATTCTCATTCTTTTACCAATTTTGCAATCTAGTGATGGAACATAATTGTGAAATTATTGCCATTTTAAATGCTTTCTCTAGTTTCTCTGAGCTTTTCTTTTTCAGTTTTTATTCCAAGACCTTTGTTATCAGGGTCCCTATCCTTTTACTCATTCATATCCTACCTAATACCCAGTGCAATGTCTACACAAGTAGATAAGAATGGATTTTTGTTGAGTTAGGAAGATAAATTTAAAATACAATTTAATGCCTTAGTCGTAAGTATATTTGTTCATATGTTTAGAAATATTTCCGGTCATCAGAATATATAAAATATACATATGTACTCTATATCATTTTAATACATATAGAACATAAAAATATTTTTATGCTAAGGTCTTCTATGTGCACAGTCAAGTAAAGTGGATATTTTTACTTTTATTTACATTTAAGTGCACAGAGTTCTTAATTTATAAGTACTTAATCTAGTGACTAGGAATGAGCAATTTTAAAATTAAGGGGAACACAAACATTAGAAGAAAAAATATGCAGTGATTTATTTGTGTTTTTTTTTTTTAAATAAACCAAGGTCATTCTCAAGGAATGAGAAAAGAGGAACAACCCCAAAATGTAAGTGTACAAAGTGATTATGTAGATTGCCTAGCCCTCAAAAACCTTTAATTTAACTGGGTTACTGGAAACGAGGCATACCACACACACAACACTGACTAGACTATAGGGAACCTGGGGCAGGCAGATTTTTTAAATGTGTCTGGGGATTTGACTGCACTAGTTACCTGCTCTCTGGAAAGTAGAACAGAGCTAGGGAATAATAAAGGGCAGATAGTGGGATAGGGCATAGTGGGTTACCATGTTTCATTGAACTATTTACCCAGCCGCTCCCTTCTGCCCTGAAGGAAGACAAACACACAAATGACTTGGGACACCTTAAGATTAATTTTATCTAGCATATTG
>NC_064809.1:48645910-48733410 GCF_023721935.1 Panthera uncia | reverse complement strand
TGGTACTGCAGGATAGAACTCAAGCATATAAAAGAGTTGAGTGGCAAAGAGCCAGATGGAGGAGTAAGGGGCCAAAGCCAAACCTTAAGGGACTTCAATGCCAGCTGAGGTATTTATACCAACAGTAATGAGGCACCATGAAATACTTTCAAAATGGCAAATTTTTAAAAGATCAATCTAGTCAAAGTGTGAAGAGAGGACTGAAGAGAAACAAGACTGGACACAAAGACCAGCTGGATGAATATCATTTAGGGTAATTTCAGGAGAAATTAGAGGGTTATTTGGATCCATCACTAAACCGCAGAGTCTGGCATCCCACCTAATATAGGATCATAATGGCTTTCCACTCTATATTTTCAATCTGTTCAGCATAGCCTCCCCATGGTTACCTCTATTCACTTCATCCTAGAATTCTCTTCAGCTGTCTCCAAGATGATACATAAAATCCATGTCTTTCTAAGTATTTGTCTATTGCTGAAAACTGAATAGATATGCAAGTACCAAGTGTCTACTGAAGTCCAGGGGTAGAGAGTCACAAAATACCAAGAGCTCACAACAGGGATAAGAGTATCTTACCATAAAGTGACATGTTGTCAGGACAATATCATTTATATCACAATTTTTGAAACTGCTAACTTCTTGTGCTTTGCCTAGTTTTTTGAAAAAACTAACTCCTGTGAGGTAAGCCTGATGAGTCAGATTACCTGTCTCATATTGTGTTGGTTTAGCTACATGAAGATACCAAAATCTATCAAGTACCTTCATGTCAGACTGTTCTTTTTTTTATTTTAAATTACTCTAAGATCCCCCAAAGCCACAACTATTCCTAAGAGAACCCTCATCTGGTAACAAATTACTGTGATTAAGGCAAGTGATAATGGTGACCTGCAGTAATGCAGTGAAAATGGGGAAGAAAATGATTTAAGGGGTAACAAAATAGGATGGCTACTTAGAGATGTATTAGATAAAGAAATAAGGAAGAGGCAGTGGCTCATTCATATGTCTGTTTATTCATTGTACAAATACTTACTAAGGACTGAAATAGGGGTGCTCAATTACTGAACCAGAAGCTGTGCTGATGCTTGGCATACAGTGGGTAGCTCAGTTGGTTAAGCATCCGATTTGGCTCAGGTCATGATCTTTGGCTCTGGCCATGATCTCAGAGTTCATGAGTTCAGTCCCACATGGGGCTCTGGGCTGAAGCTTAGAGGCTGTTTCACATTCTCTGTCTCCCTGTCTCTCTGCCCCGCCCCGTCTCACACTGTATCTCTCTGTCTCAAAATAAATGAATAAACTTAAAAAAAAATCTGGGAAAAGATATTTGCAAATGAAATATCAGACAAAGGGCTAGTATCCAAAATCTATAAAGAACTCACCAAACTCCACACCCGAAAAACAAATAATCCAGTGAAGAAATGGGCAAAAAACATAAATAGACACTTCTCTAAAGAAGACATCCGGATGGCCAACAGGCACATGAAAAGATGCTCAATGTTGCTCCTTATCAGGGAAATACAAATCAAAACCACGCTCAGACACCACTTCATGCCAGTCAGAGTGGCTAAAATGAACAAATCAGGAGACTATAGATGCTGGAGAGGATCTGGAGAAACAGGAACCCTCTTGCACTGTTGGTGGGAATACAAATTGGTGCAGCCGCTCTGGAAAGCAGTGTGGAGGTTCCTCAAAAAATTAAAAATAGACCCACCCTATGACCCAGCAATAGCATTGCTAGGAATTTACCCAAGGGATACAGGAGTACTGATGCATAGGGGCACTTGTACCCCAATGTTCATAGCAGCACTCTCAACAATAGCCAAATTATGGAAAGAGCCTAAATATCCATCAACTGATGCATGGATAAAGAAGATATGGTATATATATATACCATATATATATAATGGAATATTACTTGGCAATGAGAAAGAATGAAATCTGGCCATTTACAGCAACATGCATAGAACTGGAGAGTGTTATGCTAAGTGAAATAAGTCATACAGAGAAAGACAGATACCATATGTTTTCATTCTTATGTGGATCCTGAGAAACTTAACAGAAGACCATGGGGGAGGGGAAGGGGAAAAAAAAAAGTTAGAGAAGGAGAGAGCCAAACCATAAGAGATTCTTAAAAACTGAGAATAAACTGAGGGTTGATGGGGGTGGGAGGGAGGGGAAAGTGGGTGATGGGCATTGAGGAGGGCACCTTTTGGGATGAGCACTGGGTGTTGTATGGAAACCAATTTGACAATAAATTTCGTGTTAAATAAATAAATAATGATATGATTATTAAAAAAAGAATATCTAATGTTGCTGAAGGGGAAAAATGATGCACAGTTAACAAAGTTAATGTTTTGTGCAATTAGATAAATAGTGATATCATTTGCTAAGAGGTGGAACAAAAGAGGTGGAGCAGATTTGGGACATGTTGAGTTGGTTCCACAGTGCAACTCATGAACACTTTATCCCCAAGCCTGTTATTGGGAATGTCCCTAACAGTTTGCATTAAGCTCTGTATTTATTTGGCGTAACTAAAAAGTGAACTGCTAGATGTCATTTGTTTGCCTTTAGAAGTTCAGAAGAAACATACAGGAATAAGCCTGTCAGATGGAAAAGCCCGAATAAGAAGGAATCAGAAAGTTTTAGTTGGTTGACAGGGAAGGAGAAGTTAGAAAAGTGAGCAAAAGAAACAAGAAAAAAAATTAACATTTTTTGAGTATTTACTAGGTAAGAGACACTGCTAAGTGCTTTCTATTTTTAATTAAGTCATCGAGGGGGAAATACAATAAATTTTTTACAAAATAGATAATAACTAGAACTCAGTGAAATTGTTCAGTTGGTTAATGACACAAAGGTGGTAAGTGAGGAAACAGGCATTTGCATCAAGGTCTATCTGACTCCAAATCCTGGGCTCATATTGTTATATGTTGCTGCCCAGTGTTACTAATAGTGACAATGACAGAACTCAGCCATGTGGGTAGAGAATTTGGAAGATTCCTGGGGACAGTATATGGATACAGTTGGGACAGACTTACATGCTGCTGACTGCCTTCATCCCCAGCCTCCCCCTTTGGCACCTTCCCTGGGTATTATGCTCACCACTCCCACCCTTACCACCTACTTTTCATCATTCTCTCCTCTAGTGTCACACACCTACCTGCTCTGTGCCCCATCTCTTCAGACCCTCTGAGTAGTCTTATGCTAGAATCAGGACTCATTAGCAAACTAGATGGATGATGGTAGCTAAATTATCTCAATATTGTGAGCTTTCATTATCTCAGGTAATTATTCCTACCTCGTGCCATTTGAAAATTTATCCATAAAATTATCCAATATTCTTATTGCCATACAGAAAATATGCAATACATGTTTCAGTGTGAAAATGTCAGAGAACATATGGCTAAATTTAATGATTTGGTCCATGTTAATATACGAGGAAAAGACTAATCAGGTCTCTCCATCTTAGGTAAAATTCATGTTTTTCATGTCACATATCTCTAACTCAATAGAAAGCAGCCATTTAAGGGGAAAGGTCATAATTGATAATTTATGTGTGTTCTCATAATAGCTAATAATTCACTGTGAAAACAGTGTATTTTGATTTATATTGAAAAACAACTTCTGGGGAGTTCTTTTGGTCCAAAGTTATTGTATATATTCTGACCAGATGTGAAAGGAGGACTAAAGTTGGTAAACTCTGAGAAAATATAATTGGTGGAGACCAAGCAGCTCCTCTCAGGCTCATAAAGTAGCAATAAGAAGACATCTTAACAATGCCCTAGACTTTGGAGGAGTCTTGTGAAGGTAGTCACAGATGCTGAAACACAGTCTTAATTGCATCGAGTGTCTCTGGGCATTGATTTGGCAACATGGGCTTCTCTTTTGGCTTCGGAGGGGAAGGGTGTCATTTAGATGGCTTTCCTTTTAGAATCTGTAAAAAAAAAACATTCTGATGGAGGTTATACAAAATGCCTCAAATCATCTGCAGAATTACAATAACCTTTGTTAGAATGAGGCACTGTATTTGGTTTTGAGTTATCCAATAAGCTTGAAGAATCTTTTTTTTCTTCCTTTCTAACTTAATAAATGGCCTTCAAAAGGCAGTTTGGCAAATTACCATGATGCTAGGCCATTTTAGAAAGATTAGGCAGGAGCACTCACAGCTGTGTATTTACCAAATCAAAAAATAATGCAAGTTGTCCTACATGTACAGTGACTAAATTTACTGAAAAACCATCCTTAGACAAATGCTAAATTGCTCTCTGGATGTTTGAAGACTGTAAATAGCCTACCTGGAGTTTATATAAGTGACTTGGACTGGGAATGGAAAACGCTTCCCATCATTTCAATAAAGTGCAATTAGAATCTCAAGGAAAAGAAAGTTAAATATCTGTTTAAGATGACCATATAATCAATATGTAGAAAATCAGTTATAACTGTTCCTTAACACTTTGAAACTGATTTAATTTTTAAAATTTGGAATGGCACACTTTTTAAATGTCAAATCACTGGTAAAGAGAGGTTTTCAACTGTAACTGCAGGAAATCATCTGTGTGCTATGCAAAATGAAAAGCAAATTGTGTAATTGTGTCCATGAGTTGTTTGAGAGGATGGCAATGTGAGATTGAAGAAGACAGAAATCTGGGTACTGTCTCCTACTGTACGTAAGTGTTCCCCTTGCCAAACAGAGATTTATCACTACACAGAGAGAACCTCTTTCAGAAAAATAAGAAAATAAAAAATAAGCCGCCATTTGAATTTATCTGGAAACTACATTTGCTACATAGAAAATGTTTAGTCTCATTTGTATATTTATTCATCACTCTTCACATGTAGTTTTGATTCTAATCTGACCATAAACTTTACAAACCGAACTTCTGTGCTGATTAAAAGTAACGACAGTGTGTTTATTAAAGTCAGCAAATCCGTGATTCAAAAAGACACCTTACTAAAGGGTCAGGATTTTATATTAAGAAAGAATGTCTGAAAGCATGGAAGAAATGCTACTCTTTGGGTAAAGATATTCTATTGCTGTGAAAATCAGACATTAATAATTCATTTTTCATAGAATCTGTACTTCTGGCTCTTGGAAAGGCATAATAGTTTGAAAGGCCTACCAGGGTGAGAAGGAGCATATTGTGCCTATCTGAGGCACACTTTAAAGTTAACTGACCCCTCTGTATTACGGTGCAGAAAGCAACCCTTGAAACATGGAACAAAATTTCTTCCTATTTAAAATCATTCTGAATTAATGTTGTCTATAACCTCCAACTTTGGAAGAGCCCGTATGGAATGAATAAAATAAATCAGACAGAAGGGTTTAAAGAGTATACTTCAGGAACTGTGTAAAAGAAAAAGGAAAGACTTTAAGAGTGTTCCATCAGTTGGTTCCAATTATTAAACCTTCAAAGATATAAATTAATTATCATGATAGGCGTGAGGGCCCAGAGATGAATTAGACCGAGTCTCTGGCCTGGAAAAGCTCACCATCTGGTAGAGGGGACAATCACTAAGACTTCATTATGGCTAGTAGTCTAAGGATGGAGATAGGTTCAGGGTATTATTTGAACAAAAAAGGCAGGAAGTTATTCCGACTTGCCAAGGCCAGGAAAAGATGGCGTCTGAGCGGAGTCTAAGGGCAATGACTAGGAATTCATCAGGAAATGTTGGTGTGTTCTGGGAAAAGATTGGCATTGAAAAAGATGGTCCATGACTATGTAAGCAAAGCCACTGAAAGAGAAAGCAGCGATGTACTGAGGAAACGAAAGGTGCTGGGACAGCATAAAATATCAAGTAGGAGATGAATGGAGTCATCCATTCTTAATGGAGTTATCCATTCATCTTCTTAAAGAAGATGTTAAGAAAGAAACAGATGTTGGAAAATTTTATACACCATGCTAAGGAGCTCAGATTCTATTCTTTAAGAATGGGAATCCCCTGCATATGAGCAGGTGAGTGATACGCTTCCAGCAAAGAAGTAGCAAAAAATAAGATACCATGTTTGGCAAGATATATTATTAGTATATCAAAATACAGTTCATATTTCAGTAAGCCTCAGCTTACCGACCAATATTTATGGATAACATTTAAGTTACCGACCAATATTTATGGAATAAATGTTGCCTAACACTTATTCTGTGCATGTAAATCTGTGGGGCAAAACAAATAAAACCATTAAGTAAACATTTAAGACAATATATAATTTGTACATAATTTTTAAAAATTCTATTAAGATAGTAAATGTGAATTCCAAAAAAGGCGTGTCCCAAAAAAGGAGTTTAGACTTCAGAGCAATTGGAAAAATCTAGCCTGGAAATTAAATTGAACTTAAATTGTACAAACCTATAAATCTCTCTATTTTGTTTCTCCATTTCTGTTAGCATGATGTGATGCCCACCAAATATTGTCTTTGCCCCCCTATGTTTCTCAGCCCCCTTGCCATTAGGGAAGGCCATGTGACTAGTGCTGCCAAGGAGGACAAGGCAGTAGTGATGCAGGCCACTTTCTGGCTCAAGCAATGGAAAGTTTGGGCGGGGGGGTGGATTTCTAAGTTCTTTTTTGTCCTGCCGTGGAGTCTGACAATGTGTCAGGAGGGTGAGCCTCCATCACTCTGGGTTTGTGAGTGCCTGCATGGAGCAGAGCCCTTCACCCTGATACCACCAAAGAAACGTGTGTGTCCCATAAGTCAGAATAAATCTAGACTGCCCAGATGGTTACTCCGTTCTTTCTTATGCTTTCCCCTACTGCTGTATGTCTTGCATAAAACCTCCAGAAGGATCTAATGCTGTCCTTTTTTTCTGCATAACAATATTTTCTTTGTTGGTGCCACTACTTTCAGAAAATAGAAGACATAATAAAAACAACAACCACCAAAGGGCAAAGACAGAAATGCCACAACTGAACAAAACTTTAGGAAAATATTCAAGAAAACAGATCAGGATTCTAACTGTAGTTCTATCTGGGAAGGACTTGGGTGATTGTTTCATCTTACTTTAATTGGTTTTCCAATTTTTCTAAAATAAGCCTGCATTATTTTTATAATAAAAATAAGCCCTTTTAAAATTAAATTTAAAAAAATGATTTGGAGCATTGCCAGAAATTGGTTCCCATGAACGCCAAACATAAATGAAGTAGAAAAAAAAAAAAAAGCAGATGAGAGTCACCTGACATTTTTAGACTCTAAACATATGTGTGCATTCTTATTTTCAAGGCTATCCCCATACATACAATTCTTTTCTCCTCTATTCTTTAAAAATATGATCCATGGGGGAGGGGAAGGAAAAAAAAAAAAAAAAAGAGGTTAGAGTGGGAGAGAGCCAAAGCATAAGAGACTGTTAAAAACTGAGAACAAATTGAGGGTTGATGGGGGGTGGGAGGGAGGGCAGGGTGGGAGGGAGGGCAGGGTGGGTGATGGGTATTGAGGAGGGCACCTTTTGGGATGAGCACTGGGTGTTGTATGGAAACCAATTTGACAGTAAATTTCATATATTAAAAAATAAAAAATAAAAAATAAAAAATAAATAAATAAAAATAAAAAAAAATATGATCCAATACAATGTTATAATATCAAGTTATAATTATTTTATCGTTTAAATTAAAATATTTAACCTGTTTCTTAGAACTAAGGTTTACTTAGATACTGTGCTGCCTAAATTGTGTTTGAATACACTGAGAAGTAAAACATTACTCTTATTCATTTATTTGCTTCATTTTGCCTTTCTTCAGTAAATTTTCCAAATATGGCACTCAAAAACATTCCGGTAAAACCTTATATTTAATTAGAAAGCTTTGATATTTAAATTATCTGCTGCTTTTTTAGAAGCTAATATTCAAGGAAAAACATCTATTACATCTATTTTTACCTACAGATTTAGCATTTGAACATATTTGTTGAATTTTTAAGTGGTTTTGTTTTACTAAGTTTTGCAGATATGATGAAAATATTGTGGAAAAATTAAATTAGTATACAAGGTTATGATGGAAAGTTGATTGCTTACCTGTTAAGATATTCTAATTAAACCTTTTGCAATTTAATTCCCCATAACTTAAATTTACAGATTTCAGTTTGAATTAATAGCTTACTAAAACAGAAAACAATATGTGTAGAGAAAAATTTTTAGCATATTTAAGATCTCAAGGATCTGGAGTTGATTAAAGTAACAGTATCTTGGCTGAAAATGCGAAAGATATTTATAGCCAACACAATGTGCATAATATTTTAAATATAACTTTGATATACATCCTTTCTATTCTTTAATTTCATAAGTTACCTAGAACTTCAGGTGTTTAAGACCTTGATTCTCAAAACTGGCTGGGGCGGGAACCAGTCTGTAATTTAAAAATAAAGCAACACCTTGCCCAGAGCTCTGATTTTTTTCCACAATATTTCATAATTTTTCCCCAATAACATTAAAGCAGGACATGTGATGCTTGTGTTTACTAAAATAGAGCATGTGTTTCAAATGACATTGTGAAATCCTGCTTTACATTCTTAAATAAAATTCTACCTTATAATAAGTCAGTGAGATTGAGTAACATCCTAGACCACAGTATGTCTACTAGAAATGAGAGTCTGAGAAGTAGAAGTACATTTATAAGGTCATGCAAAATCTAGACCAGAGCCACCCTGAGTGAAATTATCTAGATGTTTCAGAAACAGAGATCATATACAAGGGCTGTCACCATTGCCTGGTTATTGTTGATTATCTCATTTATGTTTTATCATTGTTACCAAAAGAACCAAAATGTATGTTAAAAGTGTGTGTTAAAAAGTGTTTGTTTCAAAGCCTCTCTATTTCTCTATTTTAAATGATTTCACAGAGGAAAATGCATGGCCCACAGCATTTCTAGTGAAAGCCCTCGATTGTACCATCACTCAACATTTTAGCAGATACCTGTCGTGGACTAGACACACTAAGTAAGAGAGGGGCAAAGGAGGAAGGATGCTGCCACAGAAACAGTCTTAAGCCTCTACATTATCTTTTCCATCCATCTACTCCCACTCCTTTACAGATTATGAGCTCAGGAGTCCTCCTTTCTCCATTTATTATCTCTGTGGCTTTCGTTAAATCACTCGACCTCTCTGAACCTTGTAAAATTGTAGTAACAGTATCTATGTCATATTCCTATGTGTGAATTAAAATGAGATTATACAATTAAATTGCTTAGAACAGGGCTTGGCACATATGAGCACTCAATGTTTGTTAATATCATCATTAGTAGTACTATTAATTTTAATGTTATCAAGGCACACACTTCTTTGTTTCCATTAGCCACTTCATGCTATCTTTCATTCTACCATCTTTTATATATTTTTTTAATTTTTATTTATTTTGAGAAAGAGATAGAGAGCAAGCGAGGGGGTGGGGGCAAAGAGAGAGGGAGACAGAATCCCAAGAAGTCGCCACGCTGTCAGCGCAGAGTCATGCGAGGCTTGAACTCACAAACCTTGAGATCATGACCTGAGCCGAAATCAAGAGTCAACCGACTAGGCCATCCAGGCACCCCTCAACCATATTTTATTTTGTCCTTAACCATGTGCTGTGTAAATGTTTATATCCATTTTGGAGTCATGATGATCGGTAAGACATACAACAGTCCCTACATGGCCTATACTCCTTTAACCACCCATTTTCTCATGAGGAGTAATCATTTCATCAATTGGGTATTCTTTATCATTCTCTCTCTCCAAATATCCCAAGTTATGAATTAGTTTTACTGTACACTTTGATCCCTTGGAAGGAAACACCACAGACAAGCACTGTGGATGGTGCCTTTGAGAATTATGGTTTCCAGCTGCCTATTAGTCATCGGCATCTATTTCAAAGATTGACCACTTCACTTAAGGTATCTGCCATATTCCTGCCCCTTCACTCTCAGCAAATGGTCTTGCCTATTTCATGGAAGAAATAATAGAAAACATTAGATAATACTCTGACCATCCTTTCCAAACAAAAAACCGATTACCTGTGTCTACCCACATCTTTTTCACTTTCCCACTATCTTGGAAAGAGAGAGCACCTCCCCATCAAAACCAGTGCTGTTTTCTGAGCTTCAGAGGTCAGCCTTTCCCATCCTTTCCTAGACCTCGTGGAAAAATATTACTTTCATATCTCTAAAATGTATGATACCTTTAAACTCCATTTCCTATTTCCCCTTCAAGATTCATTCTCCCAAATACTGGTCTAACTTGCTTCTTCCATTTATACCCAAGATACTTGAAGGAAGTTTCAAATTTGCCTTATCTTTCATACTCACTCAACCCTCTGCAGTCAGGCTTCATATCATACTGCTTTCCGTGAAACTTCTAATCACCATCTTCAATGGGGTGGGTATGGGAAGTCAATTACTTACATTTGCTACTGGTGATGACTTTTTATCCTTACCTCCTCCTGCTCGTGAAATGTTACTCATTGCTGATTTCTACCCTGCCACTTCCACAGCCTGATCTCACTTGTGTCTCTGCTCCTTAAACCTATGCTTTCTGGGTTCCTCAGATCCTTTTTGCACTCTAAAAATTTTCCCAACACAGTTTGCACACTGTGTACTTTCCACATTCACTGCTTTATTATCCATCTGCCTTGAGTTGGGCACAATCAAGGCTACCTTCCAGCACTTACTCACATTATGATGCCACTTCCGGAGGTGAACTCTGGTCAATTTTCAGTAAACCAGGGCTGTTTGAAGCATATGCCTGGATAGGTCACCTTATTAGAAAAGAAATGTATAGCCGATTTACCTTGCCTTAAACATACACTCTACTTGTAAGCTTCTGCTAAATGCTTGAAGAGAAACTACTAGTATAGAGTAGAGGACACAAAAGGCATTTCCTTTACATACATACACAGGGTAAGATTTGATCACACATAAGCATTCAGAGTTCAGTGATTTCAAGGCTCCAAATAAATGCCTAATTTTTCTCGGCAAATAAAATTGAATCATTAAATTATCATACTGGTGTAGGGCATTTGTAATGGAAGGGAAGAGAACCGTCTATTTATTTTTCCCCCTCAAGGCCATATTATATTTGAATGTTTCCTGCTTAATAGCTGCACCTGCTGGTGAGGACAAAAGATACACTATAACTTGATTTTGTAAATAACTTACTGCAATAGGCCGAGACTTTGTGCCTTACCTAATGGGCACGTTGCCTCCTTCTCCTTTGATTGTGTTCCTTTTTTATATCATTTAAAAAGAAAAGGCTTGTCCTGTTGTGTGTACTAGCTTAAATCTGTTTTTGTTACTGCTGGAAATTATTTCTGTTGTCATCTCAACCATTGTCAGCCAACTGTCAGTAAGGTTTGTTTTCAGAATTTAGGGTGAGTTTGCTAAGTGAAACTGTCAACCTGCTCAAATACACAGTCAACTCTATTATTTGCAGTGTTAAAGAAATATAGTCATTCCTTTAGCAAAGTTTGTCTAGGAATAAAAGGAACACAGTTTCAGAAATGAATAAAAAACAGGAATAATTTGTGATCAACCTAATTTTAGATACATTTTAAATACATCTTTGCGGGAATACAATTTAAAGCAATTCTTTGATGTTTAACATGAGAGGAATCCAGGATGGAAAAAATTTTTAAAATACTTAGAAAATATGAATGACACATAACATTTTTTTTTCTTAAAACACTAGTATTGGGACCCAGAGCCTGGAGAGTACATTTTATATCCTTACGTTACCGTAAGTACTCAGTTTAAAGACCTGAAGAATCATGTGGCTCGTCAGACGTATGGCGAAAGGGTCCTTACCATTCTTAAATGATAAAATACCATTTATTTTGCATTAGTTTTCTTGAGTGAATCCTGCATTCTTTTGTTCCTTGTGTTCATAGTTAAAACCACTATAATAATTGCTTTATGTCATTTATTTTTCTGTTTCAAAAAATGACACATGTTGGCTCTAAACAACGAAAAATGGATTGTGAAAGCTAAAATTACCTCTTTTTTTTTATTGCCTTTAAATTGATCCCTTAAGTTGGG
Source organism: Panthera uncia (assembly GCF_023721935.1). NCBI lineage: Eukaryota > Metazoa > Chordata > Mammalia > Carnivora > Felidae > Panthera > Panthera uncia. Next base: position 48,721,431 of record NC_064809.1, on the reverse strand, counting down.
GCTGAGGGAGTTGATAGAATCCATGTATGGAAAGTTGGCTAGAGTGCATGCCTGGATAAGACGTAGCTACCGTGGTCTGGCTGGCAAGCATACATCCCAGGTACCCAGCATCTAGTTAGTGAGATCGTACTCTACATGCCACACATAAGCGTGCACACTCACAGGTGTATCATACGCATGAATGTGCATACAGAGGGAAGATCAAATCTCAGGAACCATTGCTATAAGACTCAGTCTTTGGCTTTTGCTTACTTCCTAATAATTCATTTTCACCATTATGGCTAAATCTCAAAGATATCATCATGATTGTCATGGGGCCTAGGCACTTTTGTCTTCACAAGCCCCTTCCCCCTTCCTTCATAAAACAAATCATTAAGTTATAAATTATGATTGCATGGGTATAAAGACAAACTTATTAATATGATATAATAAAACATTTTTTGAGCTAAAAGGTTTTTTATTTCCTTCTAATCAAAAGATAAATAAAACATGTTTGTGGGTATCAAAGTATCGTGAGCCCCAGGTATTGTGCCTACTGCGTCTAACGAATAAAGGAGCCCTGGATACCTATGAGTTCAGTGCTTATTTACTGCCAAATTTATCACTCTTACCTTGGCCGCTCACTTAAACCCCTGGATTGAGAAATTCCAATAACAACTTTCTATTTACTCATATAATGTTACCTGAGATTCAAAACCAAATTTGTAATTAGCCACAAATTAGATCCACCTCCAACTTACATATTTCCATCATTGCTCTCATCTTTTCCCATTCTTTCAAAAATAGGAACTCAGGGAGTGCCTGGGTGGCTCAGTGGGTTAAGCAGCTGACTCTTGATGTAGGCTCAGGTTTCACAGTTGTGGGATCGAACCCTGTGTGGGCTTCTCGCTGAGCATGGAGCCTGCTTAAGATTCTCTCTCCTCTTCCCCTCCCCTGCTCATGTGCTCTCTCGCTGTGTCTCTCTGTCTCTCTCTTTAAAACAATAAAAAAAAATAATTTAAAAAATAATAGGAACTCAGGAGTACTCCTGACTCTGCTTTTCCTCATATTTTATATTGAGCATTCAATTTGAATGAGCTATCTTTTCTGCCCTCTGCGTGCAATCCCCACCACCACCCTTTACAAGAGGTTCAACACTTCCCATATGAGCTTCAGCACAAGATTTCTAAAGGGTTTTCTAACCTTCTAACTATTATAGTTATTCTGTACATTAAGGCTGGATTAATTCCCCTAAAATACGTATCATGGAATCATTGTTCTTTGCAAGAATGTCTAGTGTAAATAATATAAAAACTAAAAATTTCTAATTTATGACCCTATTTATAACCTGATATCATCAACGTATTTCTCTCAACCCCCCAGATGAAGTCTTCATAGGCCTGTGGTATGCTCCTTGACATCCTCCACACAAATCACACTCATCTCCAACTTGTCCCCTTCTGTTGAGCTGTTCTCTCCCCTCATTCACCACCAAAAACTTCTCCACAGTTTCAGATAGATCCAGATTTAGTTCTATGTCCACCAGATGGTCCCTCCAAGTACTCCATTTAATAAGATCTCATCCTTCTCTAACTCCTAGCCATTTTCAAGGTATACTATTAATACTTACACTAGCCCTCTCTTGTATATATCTACTCACTTCCTAAATGTCATGTTCATCACATGTTTTGTGCATTTCCACAGTGTTTATAATGGTACTAGTTATAATGACAAAGGAGTTAATATTTATTAGTACCTTGATTAAAACATTTTAATTAAATTTTTTAAATAGTGATATCCAAAATGCTTGTAGGCTATAAAATTACCATAATAAGTAAAATAGAAATAATACTGCTAGCATTTTTTAAAAATCCATTTCTTATAAACGCAGAGGTTTTTTTTATCATTTGCAGTGATTGTGTGCTGGTATCATATAACAAGGAACCCAGAATTTATCAATTATATTTGATAGAAACTCAACTCAAACTATTTTAAGGTTGCCTCATATTCAACCTTTCCACAAATATTTGATGAACAGCTCTTAAATGCCAACCTGTTGTATATTGTGCTGGGAACCTGGAGACGAATAAGAAGTCCTCTTCTTTCACACTTAGAGAGTTGACACTCTAGTGGAAGGAGACACACAATGCCAAGTCGTACTAAGTTCTGTGAAGGAAATAAAATGGACTAAGGTCACAAATAGCAAGTGGGAAGTATAGGAACTCATTTAGACTTAATGATCATGTAAGTTCCTTCTAGACAACTCAAATGAGGTCTAAATGACAAAAATGAGGTGGGCAGAGGAAAAGCATAAGAATATCTGAGGAAAAGAAAGTATACCTTGAGGGAAGCAGAAGTGTGAAGTCCTTGAGGCAGGAATAAGCTTGACATGATAGAGAATCAGAAATATCAGACTATGCTGAGATCATGTGTCTACTCTTTGATATTGCTTTGAGAGTTGGGATATTCTTATTGACCACCAAGTACCATGTGCCCACTGTTGTGAGAGGGAACAGCTCTATCAGAACCACAGCAGTGAGGAGAGTCTTCAGAGGAGGAAAGAAGGCAAGAGAAGCAAAAGAACAAATGGCCCCACACATTTTGAAAAATCAATCTAATAAGAACCAGTGAACTCTGGGTTCAGGATTACACATATAAAATAGACACTCAACTTCAGAAATCTTTTATTTACATGCCTATGTTTCATTCAGACTTTTGTAAAAATTTGAAAGTTATTCTTCATGGAAATTTGATAATTAGTCACTTTATTAGTAATCTTGTTGTCTTTCCAGAAGAATAATACATTAAAAGTTTTATTACTTATCTTCTGATTCCAGTTCTGTTTAGTACATTATGCTGGAGGAACTACAGTGGCCACCCCTTATCTGTGAGGAGATATATTCTAAGACCCCCAGTGGATGCCTGAAACCATGGATAGTACCAAATCCTATATACACTATGCTTTCTTCCTATACATACATACCTATGACAAAGTTTAATTTGTAAGTTCACCACCATAAGAGATTAACAAAATAACTGTTAGTAAAACAGAATAATTATAACAATATACTATGATAAAATGTATGCCAATGCAGTCCCTCACTCAACCTGTCTCATTGTACTCACCTTTCTTTTTCTTGTAATGATATGGGATGATAAAAGACTTGCGTGATGACACGAAGCGAGGTGAATGATGTAGACATTGTGGCGTAGTGTTAGGCTACTACTGACCTCATGATGATGTGTCACAAGGAGGACCATCTACTTCTGGACCACAGTTGACCAGGGGTAACGAAACCACAGAAAGTGAAACTGTGGAAGGCAATACCACGAATAAGGGGATCTGCTGTATTTATATTCTAACCTTGGAGTTTTCCTGTGCATAGAAAAATGATGTGTAAATTCCTCTGTTACTGATGAAGCCTAGTGCAGTGGGTAAGAGGTCAGAATGTAGAGGTAGACATTGTGTCTTGTTCTGCCGCTTTATGTCGGCGACTCTTTGCCTTACTTGGTCCTCTCATCCTTAAATAGGGGAAATAATAATATTTACCTTATAATGTTTGTTGTGAAGATTAAGTAGAAAAATATACACAAAGAACTTAGAGCAATATGTGACACATAGTTAAGATTCAATAAATATTAATTACTATTATAATGGTTACTGATTTGAAAAATCACTAGAAAATGTAAAGCTTCATATAAAATGGAAATCTCCAACGAAATGCTATAAAATAATGGGATTGTTTTGAGGTGACTAATATTATAGTGTTCTAATGTATTTTCCTTTTAAGTTTATTTATTTATTTTGAGAGAGTATGCACAAGTGGGGAAGGGGCAGAGAAAGAGAATCCCAAGCAGGCTACGACTGTCAGCGTGGAGCCCGATGTGGGGCTCAAACTCATGAACTGTGAGATTGTGACCTGAGCCGAAACCAAGAGTCGGATGCTTAACAGACTGAGCCATCCAGGTGCTCCCTAATATATTTTCACTTTTTATAAACCAATAAAAACAGATTAAACTGCAACTACAATATCCAAAATCATTACTGTGGTGAAAATAAAATATAGAATAATATTTAGCTGGTTTAAACCACATACAAACAATTGCAACTGAGGTTCAAACCTGAAGTATGAATGAGAAGTTTAATATTGCATGTGGTATTACACACGGTAATTTAGAAAATGGTTCTAACGCTTCTAAACCAAAATGAAGAAACACACACACACGACAGAATGTGAATGGTGCTGTGTATTACAAGTATAAAAAGAAAGAAGTTAAAAATGTGTTACGATGCAATGAAATGTATTTTATTAGAAAACTGTACGTTGTCAATTCTACCATTACACCAGGTGTTTTGGTCTCTTTTATGAGTTTATTGGGATTTCTTTTTATCTAAAAACAGATAACGTTTTAAGACTATGTGTGACACACTAATAATGCCTTGACCATATTCTTTCAGTACACTCTGTTAAAATATTTAACCAGTATTGGCCCAATAAAAGAGAGAATCTTATAATAGACTAAGCAAATTTCTTTCCTTAGAAAGCTTTAATACAAATGCTTACAACATTTGACTTATTCTTGTGAGAACATCATTTCTCAGTTTCTTCAGTTGATTCATTCATTCATTTGTTCCTCTACAGCCTTAAAACATACCAATTCATTTGGTACTCAATAGATCTTGAAAGAATAAATGAGGAAAAGAATGTATGAAAGTGAATAAAAATAATTTTAATGTAGTAAGATCACTGGCTAATTCCTATTCTGATTACTATATAAAAAGAGAGAAGAGTGAAGAGGAAATGAATATTAAGGGCTTACTATGTCACTTGCTTTAGGTATATATTGTATCATGTTTCGTCTCCTGTGTGGCTTGTCAAGTTGGCATCACCACCCCCATTTTCAGATGAGAAAATCAAGGCCTGGACAAAACGTATTGCCAAAGCCCACAGCTAATTTATGGTTGTGCCACTGTTCACATCTGAGTCTGTACAGAACAAAATCCATTTCTGTTACACCACATTGTGCTGTTTCCTTGTAATTAATGACATTAGGTGTTCATGTCACTATTTCCCCATCAATCTTCACTTTCAACATCGCTTACAATATGTAAGAGACTAAATACATACGTAAAAATTTTTTTCTGTGAGTTTCTGCCTTTTTATACTTAAAAACCAGACCACTAAAGAAATAAGTCTTTTGTACCAGTAAAAATTGTCTCCAATCCTTTTTTTATTTCAAATTTAATTTTTAATATTTCCTTCTTATGCCCTGTTATCTGTCCCTCAACTCCTCTTCTCCAACTCAATAAATAAATAAATAAATAAATAAATAACACACAAACAAAAAAATCAGGTTTACAGTAATGCCTAGGATCCTTGACTTTTTACTAATATTGACAAGGCACAGAATTGAACTTTAAATTTGTGTTTCCAAATAAACATCTAGTTATAAGGACTACATTGAAAGGAAACTAATGAAATTCTAAGCTGCTCTGGGGTGGCTGTTTTATTCTGATCGGTGGTAGATTGCACTATTGACCAAATGTCAGACACGGAGCGATACAATGATTGAATAAAAGTGTATACATAATCGGAGCAGAGAACTTTGCCAGGACCAGCTTTGTCGCCTTTCTCATAATACTAAAGGAAATTCTTTTTTTTTTTTTTTCTCCTCTCTGAGTGCAAATAAATTTTTTTCTTTCTGGGCCCCCTCCTCCTTTTATTGGTGCCCCCAGATAAAATAATGCAAGATGCCTTAGCCAGAGACGCTGATGAAATATTTTCAGCCTAGATATTAATCTGTTATCAGTTCTGTAGGTGTGAAATGTGATGAAGATGACAGAGAATCATGCTCTGCAGGCCTCAAGTAATTTGCACCAAAGATATTTAGATCTATCTTTGGACACTGCAGATCAGTTATTATGGGAGGGGAAAAGCCCTTGGGGAGTCTACCTTGAAACATATTTCAAATGCCAGGGGAGTTGCATGAAAATTGGGTAATGAATGAAACTCTGATTGCAGAAAAATCACTTTGGAATGTGACTGCTGCAGCACAATGTTGCTGTGTGTAAACCTTAAATGCTGAATGCCATGGACTGAGTCGTGTGGATTCTGTGATGCATTCTGGTCCCACTTTCTATCTTCACTCTTCTTGCACCATTCAGTTGGGGATGAATAAATATTTGTCATACAACCTGATGGTTATATTTTTTCCTTTAATTGAAAAAATGACCGCAGTGTATTCATAATATATGAGAGCCTGTAGACAGCTTATGATAAGTTCGCCAAAGAAATTTTATCTTCTTTATCCCTATACCTCTGCATAAATCAAACGTTGTTTCTTAAACTCCAAAAGGTATTTCTGAGTGCTTCTAAATGAAACTAAACCAAGTTCTAGACAAGACTGGGCTTCTCATTCTAATAATCAAAATGGGATCAAGAGACATTAAAAATACTTCTTTCTAGAAAACTTATCTGAAATAGCCAGGAGTGGTTTACAATGGTAATCTGCCTGATGGGGATGGCGGTGTACTCATTCCTACTTTTAATTTAGAAATTTAGCTTGAGACAAACAACCCATGGTCGCTTATGTCACATAGGCCCTTACCATGAGTAGAAGTATGGAATCAGAAATCCTAATGTAACTGTGCAGACATGTCACATTAATTTAAGTTATGTCTAGATAACTTAGACATATGTTATGTCTAGGTAACTTAATTATGTCTAGATACTCTCAATAAACTTAGCAAATTCTGATGTTAAGAGTGAAATTGAAAATATGTTTAATAATGGAAATAGGGAAATATTTTTCTATAAGGTCTTTTTCTATAAGGTCTCAAAACTGTCTCTTTTCTTAAAGTCTTCCCTGAGTGAAACAGGTAATTGTACTCCATTTAAATATGTACATATTTTTCTCACAACCCCTAAGAGAATTTCTTTAAGTATTTATTTGTGGGGTGCCTGGTGGCTCAGTTGGTTAAGCGTCTGACTCTTCATTTCGGCTCAGATCATGGTCTCACGGTTCATGAGTCTGAGCCCCACACTGGGTTTCGAGCTGACAGTACAGAGCCTGCTTGGGATTTTCTCTCTCCCTCTCTCTCTGTCCCTCCTCCACTCACTCTGTCTCTCTCTCAAAATAAATAAACAAACTTAATTATAAAATTTTTAAATATTTGTTTGCATGACTGTTTATGTTTTTTAGAGTATAACCTGTATGGGGACAGAGAGTGTGTCCTCACCAGTGACTGGCACATAATAAACGCCTAACAAGTGTTTGTAGAATGAGCACACTAAGGAAGGGAAGAAAGAATGTATGAGTTAAAGCAAATGGGGTATTATGTAGGAAAATCACCAGTGAAAAGGAAAAGGACGCTTTTGGCAGAGACGGTGGGGTGGGATGGGACTTTTTCTCACATGTTAGAAATGTCAAAATTGGAAACAGAAGAAAACAGGGGAGTGATTCTAAAATAACTTTCGTCTGCTGTGGAATCAAAGCGTGGAATAAAAAGGGCCAAAAGTAGAAATAATGTATTCTGTTTACCTGCACCAGAAGGTTATCTACCAAGTGACATCAGAATTAAAGAAATTTACTCTAGGTTTTTGGGGTATAAAAACCAGTTGGATTCTAGTAAATTAATTTCATAATGAAGCCACTTTGACCCTGGAAGTTTCGATCCAAGTCACTTCATTCCAGTTTTCAAAATGGTGCACAGTTGGCTCCCAGCCACACCGGTGGCACCAGTCTTCTCCAGTCTTATTTCAGAGCAGTTAAGTTTGGCATTACCTTACCCCAAATATGTTTCCCAGTTAGATCTAGTGAGTATCATGTATTTCAAAGCTATAGTGCACCTCAGTGGAAAAACCTCAGCTCCACAATAAATTTTCAGATTCCTCAGAAAAAGGAAGCTCATTGCTAAATGACCCATTTTAAAAATGGAAGTTTGACACCACTAGCCTATGTTCTATTTTCTTTTCTCTCTTTGTTGCTCTGCTCTTGACAATTTCAGATATGTAAAATTTGGTAAGAACCTCTGTCTTGTGATTGGGCCCTTCCATTATATACCACTGTCTAGAAGTGAGTGCACATGTACTTCGATACCGGAAAGAAAAATTCTGATCATGAAAACACAAGCAATGTGAAGATAAACATGAATGTTTGTGTTTAGTCCCCTGTAGAATCAGTCTTAAATAGGCCATCCAGAAATTCATTCTATATCTAGATTCTCTCATGCCTTTAACCATTTTAGCCCTTGCTCTTGTATCTCTTTCAAATCCTAGCAGGAGCCCTCAGGGACCAGATGATATCACTCCTGGATATCCCGTGGCAGGCAGAAATAGATCCTTCCTTACCTTGAGAGTAGTAGGTTTGGGTCTTCCACAGGGTTCAAAATGCGGCATCTATGAAAAATAAAACCAGGTTTTGCTATCATAGCACAGTGTACAGTATTTGATAATATAAATTTGATATATTATACCAAAAGATGCTTTTTCCACGAGGGGTGAAGAAGAGAAGGAATAAAGGGAATTAGACTTGGGTCAAAGGGATTTTTAAATTTTGTTCTTAGGAGGAAAGCAATTTTCTAAACTCAGAATTCCAGAGTAGATGTGGGAGAAGCTAGAAGCTTTAAATTCCCAGAGGGTGGGATCTAATGTGGATTCCTTTATGTGCAAAAAAGTCACGCAAAAAGGACTTTAAGAAAGTGTTTTATATAAATGAAAATGAAAATGACTATAGGGGTGCCTGGGTGGCTCAGTCGGTTAAGCGTCCGACTTCAGCTCAGGTCATGATCTCACAGTTCGTGGGTTTGAGCCCCGCGTGGGGCTCTGTGCTGACAGCTCAGAGCCTGGAGCCTGCTTTGGAGTCTGTGTCTCCTTCTCTCTCTGCCCCTCCCCTGCTCATGCTTTGTCTCACTCTGTTTCTCAAAAATAAATAAATGTAAAAAAAAATTTTTTTTAATAAAAAAAAAAGAAAATTACTATAGAGGAGACCATTTTAATTAGTTCTTGCAAAAGAGAGTTGGAAGTGGAGGAGAAAAGCTGAAATATTTCTATATTTTATTTTATTTTATTTTATTTTATTTGTGAATGTACAAGCAGGGTAGGGGGGGGCAGAGGGAGAGGGAATCTTAAGCAGGCTCCACTGTCAGCACAGAGCCCCGCTCCAGGGCTCAATCTCACAACTGTGAGATCATGACCTGAGCCAAAACGAGGAGTCGGACACTTAGCCAATGGAGCCACCCAGCCTTTCCAAAAAGCTAAAATGTGGAGAAAACTGAAAAAGTTAGTTGTCTGGAAACTCACCTAAGGAGAAAAAAAAAAAAAAAAAAAAAACTTAAATTTTCCCAAATAGATCTCTTTTTGGAAAAAAAAAAAAAGTAAGCAAATTTAATTGATCACACACTTAGGAAATTAGGGCTTAGAATGTATTCTTCTATTAGGAAATGCATTTGTTTGCTTAATTTGTTATTAATTTCTAGTAAGAAGCCCTCACCATTAGTAGCTCACAGACAACATGACCATTCCTAATGGTCCTAAAAATGAACCATGGAGTAATTGGAAAAACATTCTTTTGGAATCAGAAGACTAAAAACAGGTACCAGATCCAGCACTGAAATTGTTATGTGTCCTTGGACAGTTTACTTCACCTCTGAAGTGTCAATTCCTCTGGTGCCTGGCTGGCTCAGTCAGTAGAGCATGCAATTGTTGAACTTGGGATGTTGAGTTCAAGTCCCCCATTGGATGTAAAGCTTGCTTTAAGAAAAATAAATAAAGGCACAAAAATAAATCAACCTAATTTTTTAGATTTCATGCTGTTCAAATAAGATAATGGATGTAAAATCACCAGGAAAATTATTATATAATTTATTATCATAAACCTGTCTTTTACATTAAAATTTGTTTATGCATTTGTTTTTTTTCCTAAAGTAGATTATTTTTTCATACCTTTCTTAGGTATTATCACATATTTTTTTTGAGAATTAAACTACTACACAATTATAGAATGAAATGCTTAGACAAAATAGATTTAATATTTTTAATATTTTGTTTTTGTGTATATTTGTTCTTGATAACTTACTTTATGATAAAATTCCTGATTTTTTTCTGTTTTCCTAAAACAAACAGTAAGTCTGAATGACCAGCCAAGACCTTAAAAATTATGACCCCAACTGGATGGAAGATCTCATGGGGCATGTGTTGATTTAGTTTATCTACCAGTATGAATAATAGATCCAATCATTAGGGCTTACCTATTTTAAAAGCAGTTTTTAAACTTTTAAATCCCTACTTAGATGATCTCTGAAAAATGCCTTCTACACTCTGAGGAAATAAAATGCAGAAATGTTCACATTCATGAGACAATAGCTTTGACTGAATGCCATAAAATGAAATCTGCTCTTTCAGTTTTTCTTTCAAAGGAAAAATTGCATAAATAATACATTTGGGCCTTGCAATACCAAACAAGCACAATAGCTACTTTACAGCTTTCATCAAAATGAAGGCCATCTTTTTCATTTTATTATGGAACCATTAATACAATATCATCAACTCTGATTGGCTGTAAGGTTCCAGACTGGAGGCATCGTGCCAGATGTCAATGGAGGTGCTGATATCACCAGGATATGGAATGGCACCAGCCCAGGGACTGGAGAGCTGATCAAATCTGGAAAAAAAGAAATAAAGAAATCTAAAACTTTTCAAATTTGGGGGCATGGTCTCCTTCTGGGGAAAATTCAGGCAAGATTTACCTTCATAATGCCCCCCCAATTTACCTGAGAATCTTTTAAATAATGAATGAGTAATAGAGGTTTTCACATATAAACTACCTTCTTCATTCAGTTTTTGGTATGTCTTTTGATACATTTCTATCCAAATTAACCTTTTTACCAGTCTATCAGAGGCATTAAGAAAAAGAAAGAAAGAAAGAAAGAAAGAAAGAAAGAAAGAAAGAAAGAAAGAAAAAGAAAAAAACAAAAAGCCTAAACCAAAAAATGGGTGATATTTGATTAAGTCTATTTTTCTTATTTCAGTTCAAACAGGGAAGGTTTGTTAGGGGAGGAATAAAAACAATGTCAAAATTAGACTTTCTAATTATTCTTGGATTTAAATTATCCTTGCTATTGTGGTCTCTGTCCCGTGACAACAGATAATTGAGAGCTGGCTGTAATTGACATATTAGGGTTTTCTTTTACTTAAGGCAAATAGAAGGACATAGTTAAACATTAGGTTTACCCTCTAGGTAAAAAGAGCACATGGCAGATAGCCACAAAATAGAGGTTTAAAGGGATTTACTAACTTCGGATAAATACAGTGCTGTAGAAGGAATTTAAAGAAAATTCAAAGCAACCCATGGATAACAGCCTTATGTTATATGGATTTAACACAATATGATTTAATTTTTTTTATACAGAAGAATTAAACAAGGTAGTATAACCTGTGATTTCCCAACATTCTTGTTGATGTTTTAAAACAAAATTTAGTTTTTCTCTTTTATCAAAATGATTTCTAAAGGCCCTCCATATAATTAAATCTAATCCTCATTTTATCTTTGGGAAATAAAAATATTGTAGGATGTGTTAAGACATATTCCAGTTCAATGAGAAATGAATTAACAACTCTCAGTCTACTTGACATTAACAAATACGTACTTTGAGACTTCACTACATTATAATATTGTATAGATATTGTGGGTATGGATTCCCACTCCAGATTGCTACTTAGCAGCTACGTGATCCTGCGCAAGTCATTTAACCTGTCAGGGCCTCGGTTTTCTGTTCTATGAAATGAGAATGATTATAGAATGTATTCCATAGGGTTCTTGTGAGGTTTAAATGATCTAATACATGTAAAATACTCAGAGGAATGCCTGGTATATAATAAATATTCAAAAAGTGGTAGTTATTTTTGCTACCCAATAGCATTTCAAATGATAGCAGAGCAAGAGTAAATTAAGAAGTATAAAACAGTTACCATTTTGTTGTTGTTGTCAGCATTACATTCTGGTAAGATTCAGGAAAATCCTATTTAGTTACAAATTGCAACTACTAAGATTGACTGAATTAGATTTGAGGAATTTGAAATATAGTCAGCATCAAATATTTGTGTTTGCTTTTTTAACAGGCAAATTAAAACATTGGCAAGTGCCTTTTAATTTAATTTTTAATTCTTATCCCTTTTGAGACTACACATAAAATATTCATTTATCTTCAATTTCAGTTTGGTAATATATGCTTAGCAATTAAGAACTTGATGTACTGAGAGATAAATGTATTTAGGTTAAATGTTAGTGCTTTGTATAAAGCCTACTTTGCAGGAATTGTATTATACTTCTTACTCTTTAGAAAGAGATGCAGCAGACCCCTAACTTTCAGAGCTTTGGAAATGCCAGTATGTCCCTACCCTCTTCAATAAAATTGCTGACATTAAGAACTCCACCTTAATTTTACTGTTCAAACACAAAATGCTAAGCACGTAGAAGGCTCACAGCTTACTCTTGATTCATTACATTGATATCACTGATTTGGTCAGGGTAATTCTAAGACTTCCTAAGATTGGCCTTTGTTGTTGTGGGATACTGTAATTAAGAATAAATAATGTATTTAGGATTTTCCAGGATGGGTGTCTTCCATCAAAATTAGCCCAAGTTTTCTCACTTCCTTCCCCTTCCCCAAAAAACTCAGTCTGTTTATATAGAGATAGATGGATCTTTACAGATTCACATGCATATACAAATAAAAGCATGTATGACAGTGCAATGGCTTACAACTAACAACTAAAAACAGTGTGTCTTAGGTTTATATAATTGACGTTACCTATAATTTAATTATACAAACTTTTTTCCTTGTTATACCAACTTAATTCCAATAATTACCAACTTTTTTCCTTGTTAATATTTTTCTTTTATTATAACTTTATTCATTACAACTTGTTAATTATTATAAGTAATTAAACTAGTATATTTGAAGATACTAACATGGGAAACTAACATGGGAATTGCAATATTTCAGAATAGAAGATGTGATTTTATTCAAGGCATTAGTTTTTTTCTGAGAATCATATGGCTCCTATGTTAAATCAGTAGGTGGCTTTTTGAAATAATTTTAATAGTTCAAGAATTCCAATGAAGGTTTCCATTTATTGGACGTAATTCTGCACATGTTATCTGAAGCATCAGTTTATTGTGTCAATTCAATGGGATCATATTGGTTATCTTATGCTAACTGGAAACAGTAGTTGAAAGCTTAATTCCTTTGATTAATTTTAAGTGAAAACAATATTTACAACTCAATAGTATGACTTGTTTTGTAGGAAAACCCATAGTACAAAAATTGGGTTTGAGAAAAGGGCAGTGGGAAATTAGAGACAAAACAATACATACGTGTGTGTGTGTGTGTGTGTGTGTGTGTGTGTGTGTGTTAAAAAGTTTGAGAAACCTGGAATGGAGTTCTAAGTCTTCTTCTAATTTTCTAAATCATTATAACCTCTTGTTTTAACCTACCAATTCGACTTTCTCATCTTAATGCAATCAAACTTACTTCTTTTAAGAATGGTTAATTCTCAAGTTAGACGTATAAACAGAATTTACCTTCCCCAATACAAGCGTTATTCTGTATCAAGATATAACATAAGGGTGTTCTGTGTATAAATTAGTAACAATAATGTTCACGTGTAGCCCATGAAATTCAAGATGTATGCATACTTGAATTATCAAATCTGTTGGAGGTTTGGCTGTGAAGCCTATCATATCACTAACTTCATGAGTGCAGGCGCTCTGCACTGACTTAATGTACAATTATTTCTTTAATCTTTATATAAAGCCTCCCTACTTGCAACTTCCATTATACCTGTATGCTCAGATTTATTTAATTGGTTTGATTAATATCCATACTTATATAATGGAAATCATTTTTGAAAGTCTTTGAGTAATCAAGTGTCCTAAGGAAATAAGCTTTGGTTAAAAAATACTCATTAATGTTGTTGAAGTAATGGGATGCAATCTAAATGGCCAATAATAGTTTAAGAAAACTATTAGGCAGAATGTTTCCCGTCTATTAAAACAGTATTTACTTAAAAATGGGCAAATTCTTGTCATATTGTCAAGTGAAAAAGGAACTACCAGATTGTATATAAAATAAGAATACAATTATGTAAAGAAAACAAAAAGTCATGAATCAGAAAAAATACTGGAAAAAAGACACTAACATGTTAATGTTTCCTTTTGTTTTTTCTATGGTGAGCATATATTTCTTTGATAATCAAAATGATATTGCCTTATTTTTTAAAAACTTTGTTTATCTTCAGGGGTGCTTGGGTGGCTCAGTCGGTTAAGCGTCCGACTTCAGCTGAGGTCATGATCTCATTGTTCATGAGTTTGAGCCCCACAAAGGGCTCTGTGCTGACAGCTCGGAGCCAGGAGCCTGCTTCGGATTCTGTGTCTCCCTCTCTTTCTGCCCATCCCCCACTCACATTCTGTCTCTGTCTCTCAAAAATGAATAAACATTAATTTTTTTAAATAAAAACCTTGTTTATCTTCAGAAGTCACTAAAATGATATATTATTTAGTATTTACATATTGCTAAACATATATCTATCATTGTTTCTTACATTTAATCTTCAGTGACCCAATGAGCTAATTTATTCTTATCATTTTATAGCTGAGGAAACTTAGGAACAAAGAAGTTAAATAACTTGCCTTGACTTACATGTTAGTAGTCTGTGCAACTGGGATTTAAAGCTAGGGGAAATGGCTTTGTCTGTGCTGTACAACTACTATCAATTTGTAAAACTGAGAAGTTTTTATGTTCTAAATTTTAAAATATTTAGGCGTGGCAGAAGTATAGATGGTATTACAGACACCCATATACCCATCACTGAGCACTCACTAATTCATCAAAATGATGACAGAACATGTTCATTTAAATTAGTATTGATCCCTTCAAATATATCAATGGGAATATGTCAATTTCAGCTAATAATGCCATTCTAATTTTTTTAAATAAGAATAACTACTCTTTACTAAGATATTAAAATGACAGAGTGGGTATAAGTTTAACAAAATATGTACAAGATCTATGGTAGGAAAATTTTGAACACTTATGAAAAAAAGTCAAAGAACTAAATAATCAGAGAGATAGTCCATGTTCATGGATAAGAAGACTTATTATTACCAAGATGTCAGTTCTTAGACTCTTAAATATAGAGAACTGGTGGTTGCCAGAGAAGAAGTGGGTGGGGAAAATGGGTGGAATAGATATACAGGATTAAGAGCACACTTATCCTGATGAATACATAAAACTGTATAAAATTGTTGAATCATTGCATTATTTTAATGTTTATTTTTGAGACAGAGAGAGAGAGAGGACGGGAGAGGGGCAGAAAGAGAGGGAGGCAGAGAATCTGAAGCAGCCTCTGCACTGTCAGCACAAAGTCCAACACAGGGCTTGACCTCACAAACTGTCAGATCATGACCTGAATCAATCAGATGCTCAACCAACTGAGTCATCCAGGTACCCAAATCATTATATTTTACACCTGAAACTAGTATAACACTGTATGTTAACTCTATTTAAATGACTTTTTAAAAAAGATCTCACTTCTTTGTAACTGGATCGATAGATCCAACACAGTTCCAATCAAAATCCCATTAAGTTATTTTGTGGATATCTGCACACTAATTCTAAAGTTTGTATGGAGAGAGAGAAAACCAAGAACAGCCAGCACAATTTTGAAGGATAAGAACAAAGTTGGAGGACTGACACTACCTTACCTCAAGACTTACTATGAAGCCACAACAATCAAAACAGTGTGGTACTGATGAAAGAATAGACAAATCCATGGAGCTTTATAAAGAACCCAGAAATAGAACCACATAAATATTGTCAACTGAGTTTTGACAAAGAAGCAAAGGCAATGAAATGGAAAAAATGACAGTCTTCTCAATAAATGACGCTGGAACAACTGGACAACCACAAGCAAAAGAATTAATCCAAGCACAAACCTTACACTCTTCACAAAATGTAACTCAAAATGGATCATAGATCTAGAATACACTGGGTTTGCTGATGACTTTTGAGATATAATACAAAAGGCACAATCCATAAAAGAAATAATTGATTATCTGAGCTTCATTAAAATTAAAATCTTCTGCGCTGCAAAAGATAGTGTCAAAAAATAAGAATACAAGCCACAGACTTGAAGACAATATTTGCAAAAGATGTAACTGATAAAGGATTTTTATCCAAAATACACAAAGAATTCTTAGAGCTCAAGAACAAGGAAATAAGCAACTTGATGAGAAAAGTGGGCAAAAGATCTGAACAGACATATCACCAAAGAAGATATACAGATGTCAAATAGGCATATGCAAAAATGCACAATAGAATTTATCATTAGGGAAATGCAAATTAAAACAACAATGAGATACATCTTTATGATTTTTTAAATAGTAAAAATCCCAAACACTGAAATCACCAAATGCCAGAAAGGATGTTACAAGGAATTCCCATTCAGTGCTGGTGGGAATGCAAAGTGGTACAGCCACTTTGGAAGACTGTGGCAATTTCTCATGAAATTAAGCATAGTCTTACCATACTATTCAGCAATAGTACCCCCTGGGTGCTATTTCAACCCAAATGAATTGAAAATTTACATCCACCCAAAATCCACACATGAACATTTATAGCAGTTTTATTCATAACTGCCAAAATTTGGAAGCAACCAAAATGTCAGCAGGTTAACAAATAAATTGTACATCCAGGCAATGGAATATTATTCAGTGCTAAAAAGATATGAACTATCAACTTATGAAAAGACATGGAAAGACCTTCAATGCATATTACTAAGCAAAAGAAGACAATCTGAAAAGGCTAAATACTACATGACTTGAACTATATGACTTTCTGGAAAAGCCACAATTTTGGAGACATTAGAAAGATCAGTGGTTGCTAGGAGTTGAGGGGAGAGAGGGATAGATAAGGGAAGCACTTTTAGGCAGTGAAACTATTCTATATAATATTGTAATGGTAGCTACACATCATTATACATTTGTCCAAACCTACAGAATGTACAACAGCAAAAGTGAACCCTAATAAAATCTGTAGGTTTCAGGTGATAATGATGTGTCAATGTAGGTTCATTAATTGTAATAAATATAGCATTCTGGTGTGCAATACTGATAGTGAAGGAAGCTACACATCCTTGGCAACAGGAGTATATGAGAACTCTCTGCATTTTCAACTCAGTTTTGCTGTGAACCTAAAACTGCTCTTAAAAAAAAAGTCTAAGTTTTTTAAATAGGCATCAGAGTATGCTAAGATATTCATATATTTATCTTATTTAATTCCCCCAACAATCATATTAATGTGAACCACTCTTTCCTTATATTACAGATGAGATCATTAAGATACAAAAGATTTATTTACCCAAGGTCATTAGACTCTACAGTGCATACTCGTAACTATCACAAATTCAAAACTTGTTGAAAACTTCCTTGTAAGTCTACAACAGATTGTGTGTGTGTGTGTGTGTGTGTGTGTGTGTGTGTATCACCAACAAAAGCAAGAGTCATTCTCTAAGCACAGTATCATTTCCTTTTTTTAATGTTTATTTATTTCGAGAGAGAAAGAGAGCACACGTGCACGCCAGTAGGGGAGAGAGGCAGAAAGAGAGGGAAAAAGAATCCCAAACAGGCTCCATGATCAGCACGGAACCTGATATGGGGCTAATCCCATGACTGAGAGATCATGACCCAAGCTAAAACCAAGAGTCAGACATTTAACCGACTTGAGCCACCCAGGAGCTTCAGTAGCATTTCTTTTTAATAATGAGATGCTATTTGAAGAAAAAATTAGTAAAGTTGGGTAATAAGGCTGAATAATGCTATCACAGATTAAACAACAACAGCAACCATGTGTTAAAGCCGTCACCAACTTGTGGCCTTGTGCCAAATTTTCCCACTGTGTATTTTGTTATTAGAAACCCTAACATGGGAAGGATATCACACATAATTTCATACACCAGGTCACTTATAAAAAACTATGCCCAGATTGTGATGTGGCATCAATGAGCCAAAAATGGGTTGTGGTTCACCCTCTTACATGGTATATGTTTTCTTTAGTCATTCAGTTCCCATCATCCCCTACTCTCTCACTGTCACTGAGGCTAGGTGGCAGCTATACTTTATGATAGCATTTGTCCTGCTATTTTTCATCTACTAGAATTGAGGAAATTTTTTTACATCCATTTCTTTATAGGAAATATTGGATAAGGCAAAGAGGGTCCCCTGTTTCATGAAAAACAGGAATATAAATTTATTTGTGGAAATGTTGAGTATCCTTATGTTTAATATGTCAATATTTCATGTCTATGTAAAAGAATACCACTTACTTCATGGATATGAAAAAATAAGAAAAATAATTCTGACTAATAGGTGGAAAAAATGTATGGTAAAAGTTTAATTAATTGAAAAATACTGATATTTAAACAGGGCTTATTTTGAAATGCAAATAAAATATGTGGTGCTACAATGAAATGCAAATGTATATTAACTTAAAAAAAATTGCTCTAGCATCAAGGCCTTTTTACAGCTGATAAGTCCATGAAGAAGTGTCTATAGAGGATAGCAGAAATTACGAGTCTAAAACAGAAACAAGTATTTGCAAATGTAAATCTAGCTGGAAATATAGTTCAGAGTGTAGAAGACAGACTTGAGAACTTTGAGGACAAAATATTGGAAAAGGTTAAGTATATTGGAGTTTTATATTGAGCTGATAAAAGTCCACATATCAATAATACCTATTTGGCTATCTTTTTCATACTGTAGTGCAATGATAGGCACAAATTGAGAAACTTATTTATTATGTGAGTAAATTCCTCAAGAGGTGAATGTAGTAATTTAATGTGTGAGCACGAAAAAGGGTACTGCTCTTGCAGTAGTATGAAACTTAAAAATAAGAACAGAAAATTTACATGTGCTCACTGCGTCATTTGTGAGGTAACTCTGAGCTAAAAACGTTAACACTGAAATGCATCATGAAGAGAGTAATGAAGACCTTCCTCCATGGCTTCAACCCCTGAGGTTTTGATATTTTGCTTGATGAAATGAAGGCCCACTTATTAGTCATCTGTAGTTCACAGGGTGAGTAGAACAGATAAGACATGGTGCTGAAGGTGTATATACATATACACACACATACACAGACATGACACACACATACAGGATTGAAAACAATTGCTTATCCTTGACATTTAGGTAAATTACCACCCGTCACCAGTTAAAACCAAAGACGTGGCTTTTTATTTTTGGTAGCTATTTTAAGCATCAATGTTGTTTAAATTTCTTTGCAGTAATTTTTGTACTAGATACACAAATTTGTGATTTTAGTAACTCATTCTTAGAGAAACTTTATCCTTGGGAAATTAAAATGGCACCAAACTTCTGGCTCCTTTTCATATGCCTAGATTGTTCTACAAACACACAAGGGATTGCTTGAAATCAGAAATCCTCAAATTCTGTATTTAAAGACCAAATTCTTAAAATAAAAAATAGAGGAGATATAATGAATGAAGAATTACAAATGGTTTACTACTGAACCAGCATGCAATATTGTTTTACAAATCCAAACATGGTGACACTGAAAACCAGAACTCTACAAATTATAGAAACTCTTGTGCAAATATTTTATACATGTTTGGAAGTAGCTGTATTTGAGAACATCTGTTTTCCATAATGAACTGAAGAAAACTAAGCATCATTTAAAATTAAAAGATGCATTACAACAGAATACACAAAACCCAATGTTGACTAGAATAGAAGAAAGTGAAACATATTTTGGATCCAAACCAAAGGAGTAATGAATTTTTTAAAAAAGGAAATTTTAATCACTGAACTTATTTAATAGTCCCTGTATTTGCTTCCACTATAGCTGAAAGTAAAATAAAATATCTGATGTTCTATCTGTATAATATTATGCAATAAAAATAAATTAAGATTATATTTTTGGTGGTTGATTTTTTTGCTCATTCATCCAATTTTACTCATTTTAATTGTCTGGCTGAGACTCTACAGAAATGAGATGTAGGCAGTTTGAAATGATGGGTTTTATTATAACTGAAAAAAAAACCATGCAGTCTAGTAATTTAACTACTTAAAAATGACTACACAAATTTGCATGTGAGTTATAATTTAATGTCTTTATTTAATAGTCATACTTCTGAAATTATAAAATAATGTGCCTTTGTGAAAATTATAGGAAAATTCTGGGAAGGCAAACATAAGATTCTTTGATTTAAAAATTTTTGAAAATGATTTTTTGTTCAGTTCATTTATTAACAATGATAGAAGGGTGACAATATGTAGGTAGAGTTATAAATGTGTTGCTAATGGAGCACAAACAGTATTTAACACTAAATGTGAAGGCACTGAAAATCGGGATTCTATATAAATCTCAGAAGGATCATTGTAACAACTATTGTGTAAAAAGAGTCTATCCATGTTTAGAAGTAGAATTTTTTTTCCTTATGCAAAAAGGTTAGATACCCTTCTGAGGGTGACATTATCTTCTCATTAAGAACGAATTTGATCTTTGGCTCCAGTTAGTCTCAAACTTTACAATTTATTCTTCTTTTACGTTGACAATTAATGTTAAAGTCTATATTTAAAATTACAACAATATTCTCTTCTGTCAGGAGAGATTGTCTTCTTTCATATATAAACATTACCTCAATTATCAAGGTTATGACAAATTATATTTTAAAGGGTAACATTATCCATGTCTGCCAAAGATAAACTAAATTAAATGGACAGATAGATTAGATATAAAAAGGGATATTAAGAGATTATGGAATTACTTCCCCCAAGATCTTTTAAAACAGTCCAGATACCCATCTGCCTACAATAGTTTAGGTAAAGTTTGCCTGAAGCCAGCAGGATGAAGCAGAAAGATAACCTCTAGAGGTTTCCTTCAACCATATTTTTTCTAAGATTTCACTATTGCCCTCGAACTGTACTGGCATCTTCTCAGTTTTCTGATGAAGAATCTGGGTAGCATAGATTTTTTTCTTAGTGTTAACACAGCGTCACTCCAATTTTTAAGTTATAGTTTTCAATGTGAAAGAAAGGTAGCCAAAATGGATGTAGTAAAAAAAATTCAGCCTTGGTGTATAAAAATTAAATATGCCAAGCCACATAAATTTTATTAAAAATCCGGATGGCAAAATTGTGAAACTTTACTTCATCCCTCATTACCACAATCTCATTGCCAAAAAATGATATGATTCGGATTTTCAAACAGAATTTTTGTTTTCGCCGTATCAGTTTAAAAGCATATTTTAAATAAATAAATAAAAGCATATGTTAAAAGGGGATTGGAATATCTTCCCCCACCAAAAACAAAATATTTAGGTATTCTTTTTTTTGTAATTTATTTATTTATTTTTGAGAGGGGACGGGGGACAGAATCCTAAGGAGGCTCCATGCTCAGCACGGAGCCCCACACAGGCTTGATCACACAAAAGGTGAGATCATGACCTGAGCCGAAATCAAGAGTCGCTCACTTAACCGACTGAACCTTCCAGGCGCCCCCAAATTTCTAGTTCTTCTTAAGTAATAATAAGTGAATGCAGGGCGACCACATAAACCATGCATGTGGGGCACTTCCAAAAGTCTGAGGTGTGAGGGGGTTGCCATACACATAAGTGAATGGCACCCCCTTAGAGTAGGGCAATGCTCACCTGCACAAGCATTTGTGATTGCTCTGGAGTGGCAGTTAGATCACGGCCCACTCCTTTTATACTTGTTTTCCTGTTGATCGATTATGGAGATTCTGAGAAATTCAGTTTTAACACGTGCTGCTTACTTAATGTAAGAAGTTAAGTAATAGTTCAAAACAACTGTTCTGAAGGCTATAGTTTTTGTTGTTGTTAAAACATCAAGAATTTCTTTGCCTTTTCAAATCTAGCCATTATGTTTTTCTTGTTAGTTGTTCATTCATGGGAAGTTCTATTATAAATTACTTGTGGCACTGACAATATTTTTAACTGGGCCAAAACTATGCCATTCTATGAGTATTCTGATAGTTTTATTAGCTGCACACGTAGGAGAGGAAACCACTATCTTCATAACATATGTAAGAATGGCTTACATAATGAACATTTGCACAATTAATGAGTATAGCACATTTTTTTCAAAGTCTGAAATGATTTGTTATTATTTAGGACATATGGCAATTGTTGCTGAGGACTGAAGTATTTTTACAGACAAGTTTGTTTATTCAGTGGAAAGTTGTTCAGCAAGACACAGTAAGTCACCTACTTAGCCTAGTGGTCCAGTGGTTAAGATTCAGCTCCCTCTCCTAACAGAAAAACTGTGAAGCGTGAGTGAATTTCGGTGTGAGTGTAACAGTGAAGGGACGGGAGGGAAGACAGTTTCTCCGAGAAAAAAAATATCTGATTGGCTTTCCATAAATCAGATGTTCAAAATTTACTTAACTTGAAAATAATATGCTACCATTGTGACAGGAACCTAAGAGAATGGTGGCTAAAGAAAAGTATGTAGGAACCACGTATCTCAAGAAAGCATGGTATCATTTAAAAAATCTGTTACAATTTTTACATGTGCTTCTCATTCAGCAGAAGAAAATATTTTCATTTCACAAAATAAACCTACGTGGCCTATACCACAAACTACACATTGTCATTTATAATTATAGATAACATGCGATAAAAGATGGATTGGGAGTTTTGACTAAATTTTCTTTTGCTAATCCTAATTTAGAGAAGATAAATTCCATTATACTGTGCATGACTGTATTTCATCTTTGTGAAAGCAAGAGAAAGAGATGCCTATAGTAGCTTATATACGGCTGCAGAAAAGGTTCACGTAGCTAGAGCCACTCACTGCCTCGTTTCTCTTTCAATTATACTAAAATCATTTAATAAAAAGAAACGTTTATCACATCTCTGATCTAAT
Source organism: Panthera uncia (assembly GCF_023721935.1). Lineage (NCBI taxonomy): Eukaryota > Metazoa > Chordata > Mammalia > Carnivora > Felidae > Panthera > Panthera uncia. The sequence continues at coordinate 48,698,487 of NC_064809.1, read as the reverse complement.
CCAAGAAAAGACCATTATTATACTTATTTAAGTTTTATGCTTTTTTTCATAAGATATTGAGTATATTTATATGACTCATTGCAACTACTTTAGTAGTTTTCAAATAATGCATATATCACTTTCTACAAAGAATCCAATAAATTAACAATAAGTTCTGGCCACTACTCAGAGGGAAAAAACTCAAGCATACTCTAGCTGTATAAATCACAAGTCCAGTTTAACGTGAATTAAATGCATAAAATCCATCAGTGTCTCTGGAATTTTGCCCAAAACGTTTGAAAACCACGGATAAAGCAAATGTGATGCAGTTTGGTTTGTGAAAGATGCTCTTTTCCTTCATGTTTCAGAAAGATAATAAAGCTCGAGTCAAGTGATAAAAATAGTTAAAAATTTAAGACTTACAACAAGTCTGTTTAGTAAAGTTTGAAACCGGCAAGAGACTTAGGCATTCTATATTTTTCATTTCTTGTTGTTAAAGATTTCATTGTAGTACCTGTAAAATGTGTGTCTATGCTAAGAAACATGCAGTTTATAGTACTCATTTCAAAACCGTCTGTGTTTGAAAACAATGTTTGGCACAAGAAATCAGCAAAGACATAGGAAAAATATTAAAATCACTGTGGGAGTGACAGCAAAAAATGGAGAGAGACAGATTCTTCCAGTCTGATCCTTTATGATGCTTTTCTAGTTATTGAGTATATAAATTTCAATCCCTTAGTACAACTGAAGGGGGAAAACATGATTATCATATCACTCAAAGCTTCACAATTTTAAATTCAATTCTGATATAAATTCAGTCTGTATAAAATGACTTTTAATATTTTGTTCCTTAACATAAGTATTAAATTTTGTATGATTAAAAATTTATTTACTCTCTCTTCCTTAATTTAGGTTTTTGTTTGCTGTTGTTGCCATTCCTATCCCAACTTGGCAAAATTATCTTTCTGTATTAGGGCAAGGGAAGTTTTAAAGCAAAAGGTAGCACTGGCCATAGCAGGTAATTAGACTTTAAGAGCAATCTTTGGTAAAATAAATAATGTGAAGGGAAATTGTTGTGACCACTTCAGCCTCTCCGCTCCACAGATATGCATCCATAATGTTTCATAAGAAAAGAGAATTAGGAATATATATAAATAGTCAGACATCATTGGAATTACTTGCTTTTAGAATTTGCTTAATAGAATTATTAGCTTGCTGGCAGGTATAGGGCCAAAGTGAAGTATTCCCAGTATATCAGAGCCCTAAAAGGAAGACATTTTTCATCCCATGATTATAAAGAAACTCTGTAAACTGTTTCTAAAACAGAAAAACAGGAGGCAGGAAAAGCCAGCTTCTCAATAAAGAAGATTACATGCAGAGCTCAGACAGAACCAGACACAAGTTGGTAGTGAGCAATTTGGTAGTGATGTTCATTTAGTTTTCTAGTGCTAAAAAGTCTTCAATGGCTACAGGTAGTTGACAGTATTTACAGAAAAGCTTTGGATACAAACAAATGACAGTATTTTCAGAAAAACTTCCCTTTATAGCATTCAGGAGTAATTGTTCAGTGTTGGTTTAGAAAAAAGGGGTGCCTTTTATTGATTGAATTACCAACACCTTTCATTTCCTTACGATGATGATAATCTTGAAGAAAGTGCTATTAAATTTTAGACATTTTAAATATCTTATTTCTTTAATATATTTAAGATTTCTTGGTTCTTAAAGAGTCTACTCTGCCTTTGATACATGTGCTTGGGGCTCATCAGCACTAATGGGAATTAACAACAAAATGGACCCTTAATCATTTATCTTACATTATAGAAAGGCATGATTTGCGGACTTGATTAGAACTGTAACTGAACAAGATATTATGAAGATGTGATTCTCTTAAACATGTCCATTGCAATAATTCTACTGGAAATTTATTATAAAATTTTTCTTCTAGATAAGTCTGCTGTGATCATTGTTTAAGCTTACGAACAAAATCCTATAAAAATATGCAAGGTATTGGAACACTAGCTATTTACAGAAGTAAAGACATGTATTCATAGCTCATTCAACATCCATTTAGCCTTTACTTGGTATACATCAGTTCATAATACTTACTGGTTTTAAAAGTGAAGTTTTCTTTGTCCAGAAAGCTTTGTGTGAAAAAGAATTTTCACTGTTTTTTTTTTTACTAGGTTTGAAGTTTTTAACAGATAAATACTTTTAGAAAACCTTACCATTTGTGTGACACACATTTATAAATTCAAGCTGAGAAAAATACTAATCTATATAAATATTCCGTAGGCAACACAGAATGTGTATTCCTTGGAGCAAAGCAAAGTGAGAACTGGAAATTTTCGTGAATTTCAGTTATCCTGATACTGATTATCTGAGCATACCCAGTTTCCAAGTGGCTTCTTGCTGTCTTTATCTGTACTGCCTTTCTCTACCCAAACGATGCACAGTTTACTTCCCTGAAGACATCTTTGCTCCCTACCAAGCTATTTTATTTTACAGCCCCAAGTCAGACGTTTTTACTGTTGCCAGCAATGTTTCTCGCTTCTAGTCTTGAGTTGCAGTATTCTTCATTGTGGATATTATACCACCATCACACCATGATAGAAATGAATTAGGTAACAAATACAGATTTTAGATGATCATTAGTTTGGTGGTTCAAGTTTTTGGTGGTTTTTGTGCTTATTGAGGGAGTGCAATCTGACATAAGTTTACATTATTAACTTGTTTATCTCCCTTTAAATCTTTATACAGAAGAATTATGCTTTAAAAAATAAACAAGAGCAGGGGTACATGGGTGGCTCAATTGATTAAGTGTCAGACTTTAGCTCAGATCATAATCTCACAGCTTGTGGGTTTGAGCCCCAAGTAGGGCTCTGTGCTGACAGCTCAGAACCTAGAGCCTGGGGGCGCCTGGGTGGCGCAGTCGGTTAAGCGTCCGACTTCAGCCAGGTCACGATCTCGCGGTCCGTGAGTTCGAGCCCCGCGTCAGGCTCTGGGCTGATGGCTCGGAGCCTGGAGCCTGTTTCCGATTTTGTGTCTCCCTCCCTCTCCGCCCCCCCCCCTTTTGTCTTTTTCCCCCCCTCTCCCAAAAAAAAAAAAAAAAAAAAGAACCTAGAGCCTGCTTCAGATTCTGTGTCTCCCTCTCTCTCTGCCCCTCCCTGCTTCTGCTCTCTCTCTCTCTCTCTCTCTCTCTCAAAAATAAATAAATAAATAAACTTAAAAAAATAGAAGCAAGAATACAATCTGTATTGGGATTTTGGAAATTCTGTTATATAGCACAGCCAAAAGAATGGTCACCTATCAGAAATATGGGTACAGGGGCACCTGAATGGCTCAGTCAGTTAAGCATCTGATTTCAGCTCAGGTAATGATCTCACGGCTCATGGTTCAAGCCCCGGGTGGGGCCTTGTGCTGACAGCTCAGAGCCTGGAACCTGCTTCGGAATCTGTGTCTCCCTCTCTCTCCACCCCTCCCCTGCTCACGTTCTGTCTCTCTCTCTCAAAAATAAATAAACATTTAAAAAAAATTTTTTAAGAAATATGGGTACAAACTGCTATTGAATGTGAATTATTAATTTGCCTTATCAGAAGATTCAGGAAAATTAAATTATTTTTAAATGAAACAAAAATAGTGAATATCAATAACCAGAAAGAAAATATAATATAAAATTCAGTAGCTTTCTCATGTACAATTATAGCCAGTTAGAACACTTTAAAGATTTAGTGTATAACAGAAACAAAACACGCAATTCTCAATAATAAACTTTATAAGAATATACGATATCCATCAAAATACTACTAAAAATACACTTGGAAATTAAAAGAATGTACAGATAAATTTTTTACCTGAGAAAATAAAATAGTTTAAAGATGTCAAATCACCCCCAGATTGCTTTATATATTGGAAATCATTCAAAAGCCTAATCAAATAACATTGAAATTTCAATTGATTCTAGTAATTATCAAAAAAACTATGCTTGAAAACAAAATTTTTGAAAAAAATTAGAAAAAAAATTAATTATAATGGCATAATGATATTAAAACATTCTAAGATCTATAAAGTATAAAACACATCTTACTATACAATAAATAAAAATGTGGTTGATAAGTAATATAATAAAAATACATCAACAAGACAATATAAGTAATATAATAAAAATACATCAACAAGATAAATAATTTAGTAAGTAAATTGGATGGCATACATAGGAACAGATCCTAGCACATATAATATTGTATTTTAAGATACTATTCGATATCACAAGTTAATGAATCATTTAATAAATAGTGCCAACATAATTAGCTATTTAGAAAAAAGTCATAACAAACATTTAATTAAATTAATGCCTAAATGGAGTTAGCTTTTTTAAAACAACAAAATGTAGGGGCACCTGGGTGGCTCAGTCGGTTAAATTCTGACTTTAGCTCGGGTCATGATCTCACTGTTTGTGAGTTCTAGTCCCGCATCAGGCTCTGGGCTGACAGTTCAAGGCCTGGAGCCTGCTTCAGGTTCTGTCTCCTCTCCCTGCCCCTCACTCACTCACACTCTGTCTCTCTCTCAAAAATAAATAAACATTTAAAGAAATTTTTAAAAAAATTAAAATAAAATATAACAAAATGTAGATAGTTAACATCAGGATAATAATAATTTTTTATGCAACAAAAAATAATAGAACACATTAAACAGGAAAAAAGTAATAGATTTTAGTTGGTTAAAATCAATAATTATTACGTGTCAAAGTTATTAAACACAGAAGTAAAACCAAGAGGAAAACTAGGTAGATTATTTTTAATATTATTCCAAATAGCAAATATTTAAATATAACAAAATATTATATAATTTAATAGGAAAAAAATAAATATCTAATAAAAGGTTTGACAGAAACAAGGATATTCCATAAGAGAAAAAAAACAAATGATTATTAAATATATGAAAAAATTAGCCTAAGAAACCAAAGAATACAAATTAAAATAAAACCTCATTATACTTGGTTCAATAGAATATAGTTTCTAAAATGATAACATTTAGAGGTAAGAGTGCAATAAAATATTCACTTTGAGAATGTAAACTGGTAAGAATTTTAGGGACAGAAATTTAACCATATGTTGTACTAATTAGCTGATATACATTAATATCCTTAATTCAATAATTCAACATTAAAGAATTTATCTTGAGGTAATAATCAGAGCCCCTCACCAGATTCATGCACATGCACACATAGTTATTTTGTTATTTTAAAGCAAAAAATAAGTATCTTCACCATGTGATATACTAGGAAGCATTTAAAATAGTATTTTCAAAATATTTAATGATACGAAGATATGTTCAAAGTATGTTAACAAAGCATGTACAGAAGTATCTATAGCCTTAAATAAATTGTAGAAAGAAAGAAAGAAAGAAAGAAAGAAAGAAAGAAAAAAGGAAATAACAAGAAGGAAAAGAGGAGAATGAAGGAAAAGTAGAATGAGGAGAAACCGAAAAAATATTTTATAATTTATGTTTATTTGTTTCATTTAGTGAATGGTATCATGCAAAACAGAAACTGGAATCATTTTGTTATTGTTGTTTATGTATTTATTTTGAGAGGGAGAGGGACAGAGAGAGAGAGAGAGAGAAAGCACACGCATGCACACTAGAGGAGGAGAGAGGAGAAAGAGAGAATCCCAAGCAGCAGAATCAGTGAGCAGCGCAGAGCCCTCGGGGGGCTTTGTCTCTTGCATGACATCTCAACCGTGAGACCATGACCTGAGCTGAGATCAAGCATTGGATGCTTAACCAACTGAGTCATCATTCGCCCCTATCTATCCCGTCCCTAGATATCATATAATGTCATTCATCAGTATTTCAATATACACTTCTAAAAGATAAGGACTTTTAAAAAACTATAATACCATTGTTACATCTAAAATGTAATAATAAGTTGTTAATATTATCAAATATCCATTCAGTGTTCACAAATATGTCATAAATGTCCATTCTTTAGACATATTCTAATATGAAAGTCCATAAATTGCAGTTAGTTGGTATGTTCAAGAATCTTGTTTGTAATCTATAGCAGGGTTTTCTAACATCAGCACAGTTGACACTGGGGCCCATAACTGTTGTAGGGGACTGCCCTGTGTAAAGTTGGATGTTAAGCATCATCCTAATCCTCTGTCTAGATGCCAGTAGCACTTCTCAAGTTGTGATAACCTCAGATATCTCCCAACTGTTAAATGCCCGATGGAGGTGCAAAACCACCTCCAGTTGAGGACCGCTGATGTACAGGCTATTTCTTTTATCCCAAGCTTTTTTCCCTTTTGCAGATTATTCTTGGAAGAGCTTGGAAGCTTTGTTTGTGTGGATTGTCCCACAGGCTGGATTTTGCCAATTGCATCTCCCAGGTGTAACGTAACACATAGAGTCATTCTCTATACTTTTGTAAAGAGTGTTGGATTTAGAGGATGAATCACATCACACATGACCAGAAAAATTATTTCTTCCCCTCTTCATCGTCAAAATCAAGTCAATTGAGTCCTTTGCTATCAAATCTCTAATTCTTTCAAATTTGCCTACTTTCTTCCCTCACTAAATTACCCCAGTTCAGGCCACAGTCATCTCTCACCTGGATTAATAACCCCATTCTCCTAACTGGTCTGTTTTTCCAATCTTAGCCATATCCAATCTCTTCTTCACAGAGAAGCCTGAGTGAATCTTTCTAAAGTGCGAATCTAATTATTCCAAGCATTCTGCACGTCTCCTCAAACACCTAAAACACTCCAGTGACTCTCCATTGCCCTCCGGGTATTGTCTGGATTCCTCTCTGGGGCTTCTTATGTACTTTGTGATTGGACAACCTCTTATCTTCCTAATCTCTTCCTACTCAACTTTCAGTATAGGTCTCCATACTTTCTTTTCGTGTATAATTCATAAACAACATATGCTCATATTTCTGTGTGTTTAAAATTTTGTGTAAACAGTAGCATATTATTCCTATTCTTTTGCAACTTAACTTTTTTTAAAAATTTACTTTTTATTTCATGTAGAGTTAGTTTTTTAACTACTACCCAGCAATCCATTGTTTAAATAAAACTATTTATCTTTCTACTTCAATATTTTTGTGTTTCTAATAACTGGCATGAAGTTGCTATTCAAAAAATGTTGACATACCTAAAGGCTAAAGCTAAAAGAAGTAGTTACCAAAATTAAATATTATAAAGAATCAAGGGTGGGGTTTAAGAAAAGGCAAAGTGCTATACTTTTAAAGTTTTATACTTGAACTTATCTTTTTCTTTTAAATTTTTTTAAAGAAAATCTAATTTTAATAAAACTAGTTGCACAAATTTTTATCTCTTCTTTCTGAACCAGTGATTCCTAAATAACATTCTATATTGCAGTATGTATGTCACTAAGAAATCTCCAATCATGTCATAAAATGCAAACAGAATTAATTTATATCTATAGAATTATAACAAACATTTGCCAAATAGCAAATTTAGAGAGATTTGGACTATATTCTTGCAAACCCAAATCAAAAATAAAATATGGAACAACTTCAAAGAGTGGGATATCTTCATTTTTAAAATATACCACATTCTGTCCATTCTTTACTAACAAAAATGAAAATAGATCAGTCAATAATCACAGTCAAGGAGTGTATGGATAAAATACTTTGGAAATGCCCTCACTGACTATTTTTTAATTCCCTAACGCAAGCATTTTCTAGAACCTCAGCTATCTTTAATTTCTCATTTAGTTACATGTTTATCTCTTAAACGTACAAAAATGCAAACATAGATCACATTGGGAAAAAGTAAAGGATGCATCTTTAGCATCCAAAACAGAAATTATTAGTGCCTTATGAAATTATAATTCAAGTGATAAGGTAATTTTTATTGAATAAAATAAAAATCATTAACAATAAAAGGAAAATTTAAAAAGTCACATTGTAAGTCTTCTAGTTGTTTTTTTTTAAACTCATTTAAGATCAGCTGAAGTAGTAAGAAGTTTGTGAAATCTCATCCAAATTTCAGTTTGCAGTCTGGTAAACTTTTATTTATTCTGAGCTTGTTGATAGCATCCAGTCAAATCTTTTATGTTTTATTCATGTGTTAGACAATCACTATTGACAATTAGTACCTACTAATTCCAGATCTGTTGACTTAAGAACTCCTTTCATTTACTCAGATTTACTTGACTTTATTTACAGAGAACACTTTTGAAAACCAAACACTTAACCACATGCCCAGATCTAGGAAGGTTTAAAGAGGTAAGTCTTGAACATGATTGAAGGAGAACAGAAAATTCTCAGCATTGCAGATAACTACTGAATAAATGAATAGATGATAGATGATCAATAGGTGATAGATGATAGATAGATAGATGGATAGATAGATAGATAGATATAGATAGATACATATGTAGATGATAGAAATCATCTCTTTCTAAATCAAGCTTTTCCATTATTTCATAATTATTTTAGGTAAAGGAATTATACAAATTATCAGGGAGTCCTTCCTTCTATTGTCAGTATAAAAACATAGCCCAAATCCAAACCCTAAATTATTTTTGATAATCCAACATGTTATCAGTGCCTCTGTGTTTCTGATGCTTCTAGTATTGTAAATAATTTACCTACTTATTACCTATTACCTACCTTATTGTTGTAAAATTCTGTTATTTATTCTATGCCTCCCTTTTGGGTTCATTTGGCACAAATATATAAGCAATGTGTATAATTTCATCATTTAAAAAAACTAACACGTATCACTGCTCTTGACGTAATTTTTACTGCAAATGATATTTGTAGGTTCTTAGACCAACTTTAGTTACTATTTCCAAGATATTTTAAGAGTCCTGACTGAAGTTAAGTGAGTATTATGTTAAGTATTTTGACATCAAAGTATGAAATTTCTGAAATTACATTTAAAAATGGAGAATAACTTTGGAGTCGTAGGATGATCGAGAGGAGGTTGACTGATGTGTTCCTTGAAATTAAAAGTAAATATAGATGCATTGAAATTTAACCTAATGTAAGTTGTCAAAAAACAATCTAAAATAAATCTCTACAAAAAATTTGTTTTTATTTCATTAAACTGAGGTTCATCTCTCTTCTTTTAATTTATTTGAACTGTATACACTTTATCAAAAAGTTAGGGGTTATATTTAGTATCCAATTATCTATCTTATAAATAGTGATAGCATTAAATCTGCAAATACATTTTAATTCAATAGAATACCTCTATTCTTATTTCAAAGAAAAATTATGACTATCAGCATCATCCGTGTCAAATTCCTCTTTTCACAAATGTCCCTATACACCCCCAGTCTCACCAAATAGGGATAGGGGTTGTCCTCTTCATCCAGTTGTGCTCTTGACCTTTTCCATTTCTATACCTTCAAAAACAGTCTCTACCATGCATTCCTCCCAACCCGTCTAACTTCAATCTCTTGGTTTTGTAATAACATTCTTCAATTCCTTCAAGCTTCTCTCCTGCTAAAAAACAAATGATAGATAATTATTTTGAAAGAAATATTCTTCCTTATATCTGATATGCCATATGATTTCACTCATATGTGGAATCTAAAAAAAAAACAACCCACAAATGAACAAACAAACAAAAAACAGAATCAGACCTATAAATACAGAGAATAAACTGATGGTTTCCAGAGGGGAGGAAGGTAGGGGGATGGGCAAATTGATGAAGGGAAGTGGAGATACAGGCTTCCTGTTATGGAATGAATAAGTCACAGGAATAAAAGGTACAGCACTGGGAATATAGTCAATGATATTGTAGCAGAATTGTACGGTTACAGATGGTAGCTACACTGGTGGTGAGCATAGAATAATTTGTAGAGAAGCCGAATCACCATGTTGTACACCTGGAACTAATGTAACATTGTGTGACAACTATACTCAAATATTTTTTTAATTTGATATACTTTAAAACTTTTTAATAGCTTTTACCTTTACTCAGATTTCTTAAGATGTTGGTTTGCCCTGGCAGATTCATCTTGCCTATAATTCAGTTTCTCCACTACTCCAATGAAACTATTGCGACAAAACTTTTTAATAGCACTCATAGAATAAAGATCCTATAGTCTTATCTAATATCTGTAGCAGCCTTGACCTGCCTCTTCTCTGAACTTCAAGATATATATTGACCTTATCTACGAAACAGCAATATAAAACTCATTCTAAAACTGAATTTAATAAATTTCCCTCCAAATCTGTTTTTTGTTTGTTTGTTTTCTTTTTCCTTTATGTTTTCTCCCAATCAGTCTCAACATCCTTGGAGGTCTTTTTCTATCAGGAAAACATTATTCTCCAGCTTAAGGACTGGCTGGTAGGGGAGTAAGGAAGGGAGGTTGAAGTTAGTAACATGACAAGAAAACATCACTACTTCTTCATCCCAACTGTACAATTGGCATTACCTGGGGAGCTTTCAGAAAATCCTGATGCCCAAGATATTCTGATGTAATATTTTCACAGCATCCGCTCAGTGATGGATATCACATTAGTCACCGTGGACAAAATGTTGAACAGGCAAGGTGTTGTCTCTGCCCTCACAGTTTTTAGTCCATGAATGGAAACAATTAAACAGTCAATCTCTCTTTAGAATTACAATCACTATAATAAAAAAATATACAGGTGGCTGTCACAGAACATGCAGGCTACCTAACTCAGATTCAGAAAGTTAAGAAAAGCCTCTGGAAGAAGTGACTTCTTTGAAAGGAGATCCAAAGGAATAGCCAAGCAAGGTGAGAAGAGTTGCCTGGGCAGAAGGAACAGTATGTTCAAAGCTTTGAAGCAAGAAGGGGACATGACTCAATGAAAGAAATGAAAGAGGTTCATCTTATCTAAAACCAGGTGCAAGTGAGAGGAAGGTGAGTAGAGCTGAAATTGGAGAAGTAAACAAGGATCATATCAAGAAGTTTGGAGTCTTTAAGAGAAGTGATTAAACATTCCTAATGAGGGGCAAAGTTTTAGGTTCACATGGTCATGACTTTGACAAACATTGTGGTAGGGAGAAACTGAAAACTTCCTTTGTCACTCATACTTAAAAAACCTTTTTAATTTTTTTTTTCATTCTTGTGTTAGGTCAGAAATACCCATGCTATAATCCATGAAATAGCCAGGAATCATGAAATCAGTAAATTCTCCTAAAAGCTAGTCTTTTTTGTTTCCTTCTTTATTACATTGTCCTGAAAGGGCCATGGAGCTATGTAGGAAGTCTCAATGTATCACTCAGTACCATGTCCTCAAGTCGATAACCTGGATGGGATTGTAAATTTTTACCTCTTCATCCTTGAGGCCACACACCCATCATAAACACTTCCAAACACTAGGTCTTCTGTATTTTCCTTCTAAATATTTCTGGAATTTACCTTATTCTTTTCATTCTTTTTACTACTTGCTTAGTTATAGTAGGCAGAATGATGGAGACTCAAAGATGCCCACATCCTAATCCTAACAACATGTGAATTTGGGATACCTTACGTAGCAAATGGGGTTTTGCAAATGTGGTTAAGGTTAAGGGTCTTGAGAGGGGGCCATTTTCTTGGATTATCCATGTGGGCCCAATTTAATCACATTAGTCTTTGAATGTAGAGAACCTCTCCCAGCTATGGTCAGAGAAAGAGATGTGATGGCAAGAGTGGATTCAGAGAGACGGCACAATGCTGGCTTTGAAGATGGAAAAAGTTGAAAATGTTCTCCTGGAGCCTCCAGAAAGAAACATAACCTGCCAACACCTTGATTTTATTATTATTTTTTTCTTTGTTTTTTAGAGGAGTTTTAAGTTTACAGTAAATTAAGCAGATAGTACATGGGATTCCTGAGACTCCATTCTCTTCCCTCTTCAAAATTTCCTTTATTATTAACATCTCTTGCATTCATGTGGTAATGCATTATTGAAACATCATAATGAACTAAAGTCCATCGGTTACATTAAAATTGACTCTTTGTATTGTATAGCTCCATTGGACAAATGTCCAATGGACATTTTGACAAATGTATAATGTCACGTATTCACCATTAAAGTATCATAAGGAGGGCCACCTGGGTGGCTCAGTCAGTTAAGTGGCCGACTTCAACTCAGGTCATGATCTCACCAGTTCGTGAGTTTGACTCCCAGGTCAGGCCCTTTGCTGCCATCTTGAAGCCTGGAGCCTGCTTCAGATTCTGTGTCTTCCTTTCTCTGCCCTTCACCCACTCATAGTTTCTCTCTCAAAAATAAATTAATGTTAAAAAAATAAAATAAAGTATCATAAAGAATATTTTCACTGCCCTGTAAATTCTCTGTGTCACATCTATTCAGCTCTGTCCTTTTCCCTTTGAAACTCTGAAAACCACTAATTGTTTATATAATTTTGTCTTTTCAAGAAAGCCGTATAGTTGAAATTATACACTATGTAACCTTTCAGTCTTGCTTCTTTCACAAAACAATATGCATTTAAAAATTTCTCGTGTCTTTTAGTGGCTTGATAGCTCACTTCTTTTTATTGCTGAGTGATATTCTATTGTACTGGTACACTACAATTTGTTTACTCATTCACCTTTTGAAGGACATCTTGGTTGCTTTCAGTTTGCAGCAATAATGAACAAAGCTGCTACAAATATTCATGTGCAGCTTTTTGTGTGTATATAAGTTTTTAACTCATCTAGGTAAATACCTAGGGATACATGGCTGTATTGGTTGGTAAGACTACATTTAGCTTTGTAAGAATCCACCAAACTGCCTTCTAAAGTGGCCATACTATGTTGCATCCCTACTAGAAATGAATAAGAATTCCTGGTGCTCCATATCTTTGTCATCATATGATATTATCACTTTGTTTGTTTGTTTGTTTGTTTGTTTGGTTTTTTTTTTAGCCATTCTAATAGGCAGGTACTAGTTTCTCATTATTGTTTAAATTTGTAATTCCTTCATGACATCTGATATTGAACATCTTTTCATAAGCTTATTGCCATCTGTATATCTTCTTTGGCAGGGTGTCTGCTCAGGCTTTTTGCCTATTTTTTAAATGGCTTGTTTGTTTTCTTATAGTTGAGTTTTAAGAGCTGTTTACCTGTTGCATAACAGTCTTTTATCAGATACATCTTTTGAATATATGATTTCCCAGCCTATGGTTTGTAGTCTCATTCTCTTGACATTGTCTTTTATACAACAGAAGTTTTTAATTTCAAAGAAGTCCAACGTATTCATTTTTTTCATAGATCATTCTTTTGGTGGTGTATCTAAAAATTCATTGCCAAAACCAAAGTCACCTAAATCTTCTCTGATATTATTTTCTAAAAGTTCCATATTTTGCATTTTACATTTAGATCTATGATCCATTTTGAACTAACTTTGCTGAAACTGTAAGGTCAGTGTTTAGGTTTTTATTTATTCATTTATTTGCATGTAAATGTCCAATTGTTCCAACACTATTTGTTAAAAAGACTGTTTTGTCTTTATTGATTGCCTTAACTCCTTTGCCAAAGATCAACTGACTACATTTGAGTGTGTCTATTTGAGGGCTAACTATTCTGTTCCGTTACCTATTTGCCTCTTCTTTCACCAGTACCACATTATCTGGATTATTGTAGCTCTATAACAAGTTTTGAAGGTGGGTAGTGCCCATTTTCCAACTTTGATTTTCTTCTTTAGTATTTCATTGGCTATTTGGAATCTTTTGCTGTTGCATATACATTTCAGAATCAGTTTGCCAAAACATAAATTTCCAAGATTTTTATTGGAATTGCTTGTATATATAGATAAAGTTGGAAGAAATGACATCTTAATAATGATGAGTCTTTCTATCCATGAACATGATATATCTCTTCATTTATTTAGTTCTTTGGTTTCTTTCATAAGAGTTTTATAGTTTTCCTCATATAGATATCATGCATATTTTGTTAGATTTATACCTAAATATTTCAGTTTGGGGGGCTAATTAAATGCGTTATGTTTTTAATCTCAAATTCCAATTATTCATTTCTGGTATATAGGAAAGCAGTTGACTTTTGTATACTAATCCTATATCCTGCAACCTTGCTATATTCATTCTTTAGTTCCAGGAGGATTTATTGCGGTTGATTCTTTGGGGTTTTCTATATAGATAATCATGTCATCCTCAGACAGTTTTATTTCCTCCTCTTCAGTTTGTGTACTTTTATCTTCTTTCTATTCCTGCTTTATTGAGTTAGCTAGTACTTCCAGTATGATGTTAAATAGGGCATTCTTGGCTTGTTTTTAATCTTGGGGGAAAAGTGTCTAATTTCTCACCATTAAGTATGATGATAGCTTTAGGCTTCTTTAAATGTTTTTTTTTTTTTTATCCAGTTAAAGATGTTCTCTTCTATTCCTGGTTCACTGAGAATTTTTATTATTAAAGGACGTGGATTTTGTCAAGTGCATTTTCTGAATCTATTGTTATGATCATAAGAGCTTTCTTCTTTAGGTTTTTGATGTGAATTATTGCATTAATTAATTTTCAAGTGTTGAACCAGACTTGCTACGTTGAATAAATACCACTTGATCATGGTATATAAATCTTTCTTTAGATTGTTGTTTAGATTTGCTAATATATCGATGAGGATTTTAATGTTCATGAGAGATATTAGTCTTGTAGTTTTCCTTTTGTGTAATTTATTTATATGGGTTTGGTATCAGGTTAAAATTGGCCTTCTAGAAAGTTTTCTGGAAGAGAGTGTGTAGAATTGATATTATTTCTTTCTTATATATTTGGCAGAATTCATTAGTGAACTCATCCGGGATTGGTGCTTTCTATTCTGGAAAGTTATTAACTTGATTTCTTTAATACATATGTACCTCAGGTTGCCTGGGTGGCTCAGTCAGTTGAGCGACCGACTTCGGCTTGGGTCATGATCTCATGGTTTGTGAGTTCGATCCCCGCGTTGGGCTGTACTGACAGCTCAGAGTCTGGAGCCTGCTTCTGATTCTGTGTCTCCCTCTCTCTCTGCCCCTCCCCCACTCATGCTCTGTCTCTTTCTGTCTCAGAAATAAACATAAAAAAATTAAATAAAATTTTTAAAAATTTTAAAAAAATACATATGTGCCTCTTCAGATTATTTATTTTTCCTTGTGTGAGGTTTTATATTGTTTCTTTAAAGGAACTGGTTCATGTCACTTAAGTTACCAAATTTATAGGTCATAGAGTGGTTTATAATATTCCTTTATTATTCTTATTAATGTCCATGGAATCAGTAGTGATTGCCCCTCTATCACTTCTGATATTAGCAAATTGTGTCCTGTATTTACTTCTCTTGATTAGCCTGGCTAGAGATTTATCCACTTTATTGGTCTTTTCAAAGAACCAACTTTTGGCTTCATTTATTTTCTCTACTGTTTTCCTGTTTTCAACTTCATTGTTATTGTGATTTATTTTAATATACCTGCTTAATTTTATAATACTCTTCTTCCTCTAGTTTCCTAAGGTAGAAGCTTAGATTATTGATTTTAGGTCTTTCTTCCTTTCTAATACATATATTCAATGCTATAAATTTCCCTCTAAGCACTGCTTTTGCTGCATTCCACAGATTTTATAAGTTATATTTTTATTTTCACTCAGTTCAAAATATTTTTTTTTTAATTTTTTTTTCAACGTTTTTTATTTATTTTTGGGACAGAGAGAGACAGAGCATGAACGGGGGAGGGGCAGAGAGAGAGGGAGACACAGAATCGGAAACAGGCTCCAGGCTCCGAGCCATCAGCCCAGAGCCTGACGCGGAGCTCGAACTCACAGACCGCGAGATCGTGACCTGGCTGAAGTCGGACGCTTAACCGACTGCGCCACCCAGGCGCCCCAAAATATTTTTAATTTTATTTGAGATTTCTTCCTTTGAATCATGCATTATTTAGAAATGTGTTGTTTAATCTCTGAGATTTTCCAGTTATCTTTCTGTTACTGTTTCTAGTTTAATTCCATTGTGTCTAACATATTTTATATGATTTCTAAAATTTTACAATTGTTGAAATATGTTTTATCGGCCAGAATGTGGTTTATTTTGGTGAATGTTCCACATAACCTTGAGAAGTATGTGCATTCTGCTGTTATTGGATTAAATCTTCTATAAATGTCAATTAGATCCTTTTGATTGATGGTGCTGTTCATCTCAATTGTATCCTTACTAATTTTCTGCCTGCTGGACCTGTCAATTACTGATAAAGTGATGTTGAAGTCTCCAACTAGAATAGTGGATTTGACTATTTCTCATTGCAGTTCTCTCAGTTTTTGCCTCATGTAATTTGATGCTCTGTAGGATACATACACATTAAATATTGTTATATATTTTTGGACCTATTTATCATTATATAATGCTCCTTTTTACCTTGATAATATTTCTTGTCTGAATTCTGCTTTTTCTGGAATTAATTTTAATATTCGAACTTCCTTTTGATTTGTGTTAGCATGGCATTTCCAATTTTTTTACTTTTAATTTATCTGTGTCTTATACTTAAAGTGGGTTTTCTGTGGACAACGTACATTTGGGTTTTTATCTATTCTGTCAGCCTCTGTTTTTGAATTGGTATATTTAGACCAGTCACATTTAAAGTAATTATTGATACAGTTAGATTAATATCTGCATTATTTGTAACTTTCTTCTGTTCATAATGCTTTTTTTTCTTTCTTTATATCTCCTTCTTTCTCTGTCTTTTCTGGCTTAAATTGAGCATATTATACAGTTTTATCTTCTCTCATCTCTTAGGATATCAATTGTACTTCCTTTTTATAATTTTTTAGTGTTTAGTATTTAATATTTATGTAGCATTTTTAATTACTTCCCTAGAGTTTGCAGTATACATTTACAACTACTCTAAGTCGACTTTCAAAAAATAATGTACCACTTCACAGGTCGTGCAGGCTACTTTATAGAAGTGTACTTCCTATTTCTTTCTCCAGTCCTTTATAACATTCTCACCATTTATTTCACCTAGCCATAAACTATAATTACTCAGTACATCATTGCTATCATTATTTTGAACAGTTATCTATATTATCCAATAATAATATTAATGTTAAAGTTTTTGTTTCATTCTTTTTCATTCCTCATTTAATGCTTTTCATTTCTTTACATAGACTTGAGTTTCTTATCTATCTAATTTTCTTTCTCTCTAAAGAACATCTGTTAACATTTTTTACAGGGGATGCTTAGGGGCAACAAATTCCCTGTTTTTGTTTTTCTGAGAAAGTTATTATTTCTCCTTTCCTTTGAATGATAACTCTACTGGATTCAGAATTTTAGGCTGATGGGTGTTTTCTTCCTTTCAATATTTAAATGTTTCACTCCACTCTCTTCTTTCTTACATGGTTTTTGATGACATCTTAATTTTAACTTAGTGAGACCCGTGTCAGACTTCTGAACTATAGAGCTCTAAGATAAATAAATTTGTGTTGTTAAAACCCACTAAGTTTGTGGTAATTTGTTATGGCACCAATTAGAAACAGTAATACAATACTTCAGGTATTCAATATCTTTTAACTTAAAGAGTCTCTAACTGATCATTTTATCTCAAGGCTTACTTTCTTCAAATCCATCTGCAACGCTGTCAGAGAGATTGATAAAAAACTAAAACTTGGCAATGACATAAGAATCTTCTTAAACTCTGTAGGCTACAGAATAAATACCAAGCACCACCACATGAAATATTAAGCCTTCCATGACCTCGGCCACCAACCTATTTAGTATCAGTTTTCATCATACATTCAAATTTTACTTCCTATAGTACCAAATTGCTTATAGTGTATATTAGATAAGATACTTTTAATAAAGTAAGTAGTAATAAAATCTGGTTATTTTAACAAAAATAGAATTTATAAATATGGTTCTAGATTAAGAAATAAAAAGTCCTTGGAGGGTTAGGATCTTCTCTCCAGACAGTTGGCACCAAATGACTCAGCACCAGCACCAGCTACCATCTGTTTTTATTCATCTGCTTAAGGCTTCCATTCCATAACAGAGAAGAACAGATCAAATTATCTTATCCTCACTTTTCCCCAATCTCACTACCTCCATAGACCGTCGATGTTCCCAGGGACAATACGGTAGATTGGCCCATATCCTTGGCCCGGGAACTGAGATACTAACCAAAAGGAAAAAGAAGAAAAGCTGCTGTGTGGACAAAAATAAGAATTCTATACATGTTATGTAGTTCACAGTTTTATGCCATTCCCACCCTTCTTCACCTAGAAGGTATGAAGTTCCCTGTAAAAGAAAACCTTTTTTTATGTAGTCACTATAATTTTGGCACCACACCTGTGGAGTTTCTACACCAAGCAATTCTCTAAGTCTCTGAGAACACCATCTGGGTCTCGTACAGTGCTTTTCTTTTTTTAAAAAATTTTTTTTAATGTTTTTATTTATTTTTGAGACAGAGAAAGACAGAGCATGAACGGGGGAGGGGCAGAGAGAGAGGGAGACACAGAATCGGAAGTAGGCTCCAGACTCTGCGCCATCATCCCAGAGCCCGACGCGGGGCACGAACCCATGGACCGCGAGATCGTGACCTGAGCTGAAGTCGGCCGCCTAACCAACTGAGCCACCCAGGCGCCCCTTGTACAGTGCTTTTCATTCTGACACTAACTACTCAGAGTTGCCACAGAACCCCAGGTTAAGGGCTGAATTAAACAATATTGCCCCCACTTCAGACGCCAGTTGCAAGATCAGGCCTCCCACACTTCTGACCACCAGTTCTGGCTACAGCTCAGGGGTTCCTGTGACCCCTGCTTGGGTTCTATAATTTGTTACAGTGGCTCTGAATTCTGGAATTCAGGAAAACATTACTTACTATTAATAGATTATTATAAAAGATGCAATTCAGGATAAGCCAAATAGAAGAGATGCATAGGACAAGATATGGGGAAGGAGAAGCTTACACACCCTCTCTTGGCATGTCACCCTCCCAGAATCTTGATGTTTTCAGCAACCCAGAAGTTCTTTGAACCCTGTCATTTAATGTTTTGATTAAATCATTGACCATTGGTAATTAATTCAATCCTCAGCCTTTCTCCCCCTCCCTGCAAGGGTCAGGGGTGAAGGTGTGGAGACTGAAAGTTTCAACCCACTAATCATCCCTTGGCCTTTTGTAACCATCCACTATCCTCCATGTTTAACTTCATTAGTGTAAATTCAGGTATGGTTGAAAAGGGATAATTACCAATAACAAAGGATGCTCCTTTCACCCATATCAGGAAATTCCAAGGGTTTTAGGAGGTCTCAGTAACCTCGGATGAAAACCAAATGAATATTTATTCTTGTTATTATATCACAATATCACCCTGAACTCATTATGTTGGCATTCTCTACATATATGTCAGTTTATCCAACTAGGCTTCAAACCTAAAGTTTTTAAAAAATATTTATTTATTTATTTGGGAGGAAAGAGAGGAGGGGAGGGGCAGAGAGAGAGAATCCCAAGCAGGCTCTTTGCTGTCAGCATGGAGCCCAATGCGGGGCTTTATCCCATGAACTGTGAGACCATGATCTGAGCCAAAACCAAGAGTCAGACACTTAACTAACTGAGCCACCCAGGTGCCCCTAAACCTAAAGTTTTCCACAATGGTTTTACTAAATTAGACCAACCAACCAGCTGATTTTCCTCCCTCCCCCCATCTGTCTCTCTATCCCTCCCTTCTTCCTTCCCTTCCTCCTTCCTTCCTTCCTTCCAGCCTTCTCTTCATGCACAAGTGCAGTTTCAATCTCTGTACACTAAAGTATACTTCTGGGGTGGAGAGCATTAGATATTTTTCAAGGGGTTGAATAGGGATTCAAGTAAATCTTTTCTAAAGTTTAAGGAACACAGAACCCTCAGCTGACATCAGGATTATAAAATCTGGTAGTAAAAACAGATGTGTAATCAAATAAAACATTAGAGTATACATATTAGATAAAAAGCAGATCACAAAAGTGCTGTCCCTAATAACCATAAATTTTTAATGTTAAAATGTAATAAAAAGTTTACTAACAGCAATAAAACATTTATAAAGTCAGACCTCATGCCATACTCTCCAAAGCATATACAGTATTCCCTCCACATCTGACCAAACAACAAAAATATCATTAAATTATGGCAAATAATGCTTTTCAAGCCACCAGCCCTCAAATGATCCCTAAGTTCAATGGTCCCTAAGAGATGGGATGCAAAACAGGTGAGCCCTATAATTTCCCCCGTTTGCTACTGTGATGGCATATCCAGGTTGCTGCTCAAGTATGGGGAAACCAGGCAGAGCCTAACAGGCCTAACATTTCTCCTACCTGAGAAAATGGAATACAGGTAGACCAAGGGGGATAGAGGTCAAAGGACAGAGTGCCAAAGAGGAAGAAACTGTACCCAGAGAAAATTCTGATGACCTCCACAGGATCCCTCTCAAGTATTCAGGTGAATATTTGTCAACCCATGCTTGTGAAGAAAATACCCAAAGCTGGAAGAGAGTGTGGAGGAAATACCCTACAAAGATCCAGAAAAAGTGTCTATTCCCACCAGATGGACTGAAAAACCTCATAAGTTATGAGGCACAGGGCAGAGTACACAGAAAGGTCTTACCTCAATAGTAGGGAATAATTGGCTACAAACTAAGTGCTATTCCAGTGCCACCCAACAGAGCTAAAAAGCAATATCTAAAAAGGATCAAATATTTCAAAAATAACAACTGTGTCCCAGAACAAAGTCAAGAATATTTATAAGAATACAGAAGTATCCTACCCAAAAAGGTAAAATTCACAATGTCTGTCAATCAAAAAATTATCAAGTATTCAAAAAAGCAAGAAAATAAAACCCGTAAAGAGGAGAAAAATCTATATACTGTATATTTAAAAGGTTATGTAGATACAGGCACCTGGGTGGCTCAGTCAGTTAAGCGTCTGACTTCAGCTCAGGTCATGATCTCATGGTTCGTGAGTTTGAGTCCCTCATCGGTCTCTACACTGACAGTGTGGAGCCTGGAGCCTGCTTTAGATTCTGTGTCTCCCTCTGCCTCTACCCCTCCCCCACTTGTGTGCACTGTCTCTTTCTCTCTTTCTCTCTGTCTCTAAAAAATAAAAAACGTTAAATTTTTTAATTTATGTAGATAAATGCAAAATTTTTCAAAAAACCTAAATCAAATATCTAGAGATGAAAATTACAAAGTATGCAGTAAAAAGTATACTGTATGGGATGAATTACAGTTTAGACATTACAGAAAAAGAAATTAGTAAATTTGAAAATGTAACAATAGAAACTATACAAAATGAAGTACAAAGAGAAATGAGATTTTCTAGTTTATTTTCCAGAAGATATAAAATGGGCGGAAGACATGAACAGACACTTTTCCAAAGAAGACATCCAGATGGCTAGCAGACACTTAAAAAGATGCTCAACATCACTCATCATCAGAGAAATACAAATCAAAACTACAATGAGATACCACCTCACTCCTTTCAGAATGGCTAAAATTAACAACACAGGAAACAACAGATGTTGGTTATGATGCGGAGAAAGGGGAACCCTCTTACAGTGTTGGTGAGGATGCAAACTTGGGCAGCCACTCTGGAAAACAGTGTGGAGGTTCCTCAAAAAGTTAAAAATAGAACTACCCTATGACTTAGTAATTGTACTACTAGGTATTTACCCAAAGGATACAAAAATACTGATTCAAAGAAGCATATGCACGTCAATGTTTATAGCAGCATTATCAACACTAACCTATCTATGGAAAGAGCCCAAATGTCCATCGACTGATGAATGGATAAAGAAGAGGTAGTATATATACACGATGGAATATTACTTACCATCAAAAAGAACGAAATCTTGCCATTTTCAAAGACATGGATGGAGCTAGAGTGTGTGATGCTAAGCAAAACAAGTCAGTCAGAGAAAGAAAAATACCATACAATTTCACTCACATGTGGAATTTAAGAAGGAAAACAGATGAACATATGGGAAGTGGTGAAAGAAAAGAGAGAGGAAAACAAACCACAAGAGACTCTTAACAATAGAGAACAAACTCAGGGTTGATGGAGAATTGGGTGGGGGATGGGCTAAATGGGTGATGGTTATTAAGATGGCACTTGTTATGATGAACACTGAGTGTTATATGCAAGTAATAAATCACTGAATTCTACTACTGAAACAAACATTACACTCTATGTTAACTAACTTGAATTTAAATACAAATTTGAAAAATTAAAAAAAGAAAAAGACAAACAACAGTTCACCAAAGATATATAAATGGCAATTAAGCATATGAAAAGACACTCAACATCATTAGGCACAGAGAAATATAAATTAAAACAATAATGAGATACCCCTACATACTTTTTGAATTGCTAATATTAAAAAGACTGGTTATGCCAAGTATTGGTGACAATATGGATGAAATGGCACTCTCATACACTGCTGATGGGAATGTACATTGGTACAACCACTTGGAAAAGTCTGACTTTTTTATATAGTTAAACTTACACATCCACCATAGGACCCAGCCATTTTTTCTCCTTAGTTTTCCCAATTAAAGTAAATGTCCAAACCTAGGCTGTTATGACAAGTTTATTTATAATTACCGAAATATGGAACCAACAGAAATGTCCATCAATACATAACTGAATAAACAAACTCTGTTTTTTCCCAACAATGAAATATTACTCAGCAGTATCAAAGAATAAAATATTGGTGCATATGACGATAACTATAATAAAACAATAAGCAGTGGAATAAACTACTAATACATACCATAATATTAATGAATCTCAAAGGAAGCATACTAAATTAAAGAGTATATTCTGTGCAATTTCGTTTATAAAAAATTTTAATAAAAATCTATAAATAGATACTAATCTATTGTGATAGTGGTTGTCTAGTATCTAGGGGAAGGAGATGTTATCAGGGAGGAAGAGAAAAAAGGATTACAAGAAAGCATAAGAAATGTCCTTTTGGTCAGTGATAGAGATGCAATTATCTTAATTATTGTGATGGTTTCGTGGGTATGCACATATGTCAAATTTACCAAATTGTGTTAAGTATGTGCAGTTTATTGAAAGTCAATTCAGTAAACTTCAGTAAATCTTTTTATAAGGTAGTATACATTGAAAGATACAAAAGATTGTTGTGGAGCTAGACATAATTCTAAATTTACCCTTTCACCTACTCCACTCCAACCCAACCCAGAGGCAACTCAGAGGAAAAAAAAAGGAAAGAAGATAAAGTCCTGGGAACGCTATTAATCCATGAAATCTCTAACATTTGGAGGAGAATATTAAGGGGCTGAGAGGAAAAATAAATGGAAAAAATTCTGGGCAGAACCCGCACCTGTTTATTGGCTGTGGAACTCAGCAGCAATTACAGAATAACTTCCAGAACTCATGATTTGGGTGTAGCCAAACAGAGCATAAAGGCATAATCAGAAAAAAAATGAAACATAAGGGACAAGGTTTTGAAGGAGCAGGAAATCAAGTAAAGAGGCACCAAGTGATGTTTGTCTCCCATCTGCTACACTCCAAGGGATTAATAATGCTGGAGTCTCATTCTCTCTCGTACTTTTAAATCTCCTGGCACCATTTTTCCTGAAACTGGGGTGGGGTTGGTAAGATAAGCAGAGACAAGGAAAATGAAATGCTTTTGATGGAAGCAATTCCTTTGGGGTTCCACACTGTGTCAGTGGAATAATTTTAAAACTCTCCCAAAGGGGTAAGATATATCTCAACAGAGTGGTATGAATGTGTCTTAGAAGATGAAAGGAATCTCAGGTGAGAGAGAGAGGAGTTGAGTTCTCCAAGCTGTACATAATGTCAAGTAATGACCAAGCATCCTACTATGCCCTTAGGATTTAGAAGAATGTGCAGAGCATGTAATGTTAAGTCATCAAATTATGTATATGAAAAATCAAGAGGTCTCATATGAAGTAAGAAGGAAGTCAAATTTGATGGAGGTGACCATGTTGAGCACCAACATTTTAAAAGAAATGTTAGATATACAAACCATAACAGTCAAAAGAAAGGTGAAAAAGAAGGAAGTGAAGGAGAGGGAGGAAGGAAAGATGTAACAGAGGATGGAAAATAATGAATAAATTGTAACTAAATGTAGGGAAGAAATTTTCTATGAGTGCTTCCTTCCATACCATTACCTAATCAGAGCACAAATTAGATGTTTTTAATCCACAAAGATTAAATCACTTGAAAATAATAATTAAATAAGGATAGTTTTAGAGCTAAGAATACATATTGAAGAACACCATTTTATAATTAAATTTAAAAGAATAGAGAAACGTTTTATAACCTTTTTACTTATGGACTAAGGATGAAATGATTTTATTAGTATTCTTTTTGACTTCTCTTTTACTTCTCAATAAAACTAGTA
This sequence comes from Panthera uncia, assembly GCF_023721935.1. Classification (NCBI taxonomy): domain Eukaryota; kingdom Metazoa; phylum Chordata; class Mammalia; order Carnivora; family Felidae; genus Panthera; species Panthera uncia. Next base: position 48,674,188 of record NC_064809.1, on the reverse strand, counting down.
CCTTTAAAGTGCAATAAGTAAAATGTTTAATTAGATGCATACCTAATCCAAAATGGGATCTTAAAACAAAGGCTTTATATAATCACAGTAAATTCATAAAGAAAAAAATGATTAAAACAATTAAAGATAATAGATATGGACTGCAAGTATGACCAATCTAAATAATACTGAGTTCCCTAAAGGGAACAACACAACAAATGGAATAGAAAACATTTTCAGTAATATAATACAAGAAAATTTTCTGAAGTGAAAGGACTGAATATGCACTTTACAGGGAGATACTGCATTCCAGGAAAAAATATATATCACCAATGAGAAGGAAGAATGTGATAAATAAAGCAAAATGCAATATACAACAACAGTGCAAAAGAGAAAAGATTAAATCCTACCAATGGAATGAGAGAAGACTCCATGGCAGAGATATCATTTGAGATGTGCCTTGAGAGCTAAATTTCTTTGGAAGATTATGGTAAGGGAATAAATAGCCAATAGCCTAAGCAAAAGTGAGAAATTGTAAAGACTATTTGGTGAAATGCCCATAATGGGAGATTGACAGAGAGGTAAATATGAAAGTGGAGCATAAGAGCAGAAGTAACAGAAAACTTATCCAATGTGCTAAAATTGATTTTCATTTTGAAGGCAATAGGAAGTTTCTAGAATTTTTTGAGTTAGGCTTCAACGTATTATTCATTCCAACACACAGTTCCTACCCTGAAGCCAAGAATTTCAAATAAAAGCTATCATTAATATTTCAGACTGAGTGGCAGGCACCTGGGTGGCTCAGTAGGTTAAGCATCCAACTCTTGATTTTGGCACAGGTCATTATCTCACAGTTGGTGAGTTTGAGCCCTCACTGGGTTCCTCGTGCTGACAGTGCAGAGCTTACTTGGAATTCTCTCTCTCTCTCCCTGTCTCTCTGTCCCTTATGCACATGTTCTATTAATTAATTAGTTAGTTAATTAACTAACTTAAAAAATATTCCAGAATGAATTTCACTTCCCTTCCCCCAAAATGCTGTGGCAGGGCTTAGCCCACTGGTTTTCATCTTGGGCCATTTGTCAATGTCTGGGGACATGTTTGGCTCTCTCATCTGGGCAGAAGGTGCTATGGGCATCTGGTGGGTGAGGGCCAAGTATGCTGCTATTCTTGCTATAATGCAAAAGACAGCCTTCTCACGAAGAATTATCAGGTACTATGTAGTGCTGAGGTTGAGAAACCCTGGTCTAAAGCTAAGTTAACCAGCAAAACCAAAACAAATGTTTGCCAATTTTATCTAGAGATATCCAAGCAGTTGTTAACACTGCTGGCTCCAAGAGACTCTAAGTGTCTTTCTTCACCATCCACAGACACCTTAGCCCAATACAGAAATATTTCTCTATCCTCATTCTATCCAAAACACACTGTGTCCACTTGTCCTGTCATACTGCTCTCATCCTTGATATCCAAAGATACTGACCAAATAGAACTTCCTTTCTATAATCTATCATCTTTTGAATTTCAATCCGATGTAATTCTATCCTTCTTCCTGACAACTAATTCTGCCACTGCTGCCTTCTCACCTCTTTCCTCTGTGCCCTCTGGAATCTCATTACCTCATAAACAAATTATTCTACATCTTCTACTTCTTTAAAAAAGTGTTCCTATGCTTTCCTATAGCTTTGACAAATGCCCCAAGCACCATGAGAGCTAGAGGGAGAGTAGACATTCATCTTAATTCCTAGTTCTTTTTTTATACCATAATACCGCCTTCTTGTAATTACATTTTTAGGCCCATGACACCTGGCTACATACCATCAACATTTTTTTATCTGTCATTTATGATCCTCTTGATCACATACCCAAATTAGTTAAGAACTCTGAATCTTTCATCACAAATAGTCATGATCTCGAGTATTAACAATGCTCATGTGCCCAACTTACCCAATACCCTAGTCCCACAGACATCATCAATCCCCAGAGGTACATATCCACTCCTTTAACAATCCACACACAAAAAGGTATATCACTTTGAACTGCTCCACTTCTCAGAAAACAAACAACAAACATCAGAATCCCAGTTCTTTACAGCTACACTAACTAAGGTATCTAGGTACTATAGAAACCAACTCTTGGGGCACCTGTGTGGCTCAGTGGGTTAAGTGCCCGACTTCAGCGCTGGTCATGATCTCACGGTTCATGAGTTCGAACCCTGCGACAGGCTTTGTGCTGACAGCTCAGACCCTGGACCCTGCTTTGGATTCTGTGTCTCCCTCTCTCTCTGCCCCTCCCCCACTTGCACGTGTGCGCTCTCTCTCTCTCTCTAAAAAGTAAACATTAACAAATTAAAAAAGAGAGAGAAACCAACTCTTGCTAATTTAAGCAGAAAAAAACACTATTGGAAGAAAATTGGTTAGGAGAATGGTCAGGCAGGCTGGAATGCAGCTCTGAAAATGGTGGGACAGAAGAAAGCTAGGTTGGCAGAGCAGCAGCCGTGATCACATCATTTAAGTAAGTAACCATCACCATCAGTAAGGGCCCTGTGCCCACTACCCAAGCTTCTGATGGTTGCAGCCAAAGCTCAGTTCCCTGCCACTCTCCCCTGAATATTGGACGTGGTTACTACCACTGCCAAAATGGATTTTCTATCATCTATTCTTTGCAAGATTTGTTCCTTATTCAAAATTCAAGACAAGTGTATTTTGTGCCACCATGCCTTCATGCAAAACTCCCCATTGCTTTCTCCTCCTGGAAAGCTCATTTTTCAAAATCTAGCTCAAAGGTCTCCCGTGAAGCTTGTCTGTCCCACCCAATAGAGTTAATCACTCCTTCCTTTGTGTCATCTATGTACATAGCCCCTAAATTACAGCATTTTAAATATTTTACTGAAATTATTTATTTGCAAGTCTGTATTTCCTACCAAACAGCCAGTGCCTTGAAAGCAAACACCATAATTTATTTATCTGTGCATTCTCTAGCATAGTGTCTAGCACATTGTAGGTGCAAGAGTGATTTAACAGTGAGAAGATACCATCCTTTTCATTTTCACACAAATATTGAGGACTCCCTAATGTGTTATATAAAGAATCTCCTTATTTTTTGATGAATGGATGGAGCAGAGTTTTAGATTAAAGTTAGAAGAATGTTATAGACCAAGCAGAGCTATCTCTGTGTGTAGGCAGAGTGGACTCGGGCTTAAAGGCAGCTCCCTCAGATATCACCTCCACTACCTTTGATGTTAACCCATCAGTTCTGGAAAGGTGTCTATTAAAATATAAATGTTTACATCTGCAGTCAGTAAGTTATTCGATAACTGTAGAACAGAACAGGATCTGCAAAGTCGAAACAGAGCAAGGAAAGGAGGGTAGGAAATCCCTGTGGCTTGAGTCCTGTAAGGAGAGGGGAGGTGAGTGTAAACTAGCATTCCAGTGGGAAGGCCTAGGTCCACAAAAAAAGCACTGGGTTAATTAAGGGAATGCCAGAGCTTGACTTCACCTGTGTCACAATTCTACCCAGGTCAAGCCAGCTCTAACCAAAGATCAGTGCCAAATTTGTGAGCATACAAAACAAATGCCATCCAGTCTCTTTCTAAAATGAGTACCCATTTACATGTTAAATGGTAATATAATAATTTCAGTTTTCCAGATTGCTTTTTAATAAGACAGAGAATGAAACTAAGAGATGTTTATAACTGTGAGTGAAATTTTTAAAATATATTCTACAACTATAATGGAAATTAAAATGTAGTAAGAACATGATTGAGATTTCAAACAGTGGTATAAACTGGATTTGTGATTATAGGGACTTATTTTGAAAAGAAATCATAGACTAAGCAATCATAGAGGTTAAACTCTCAGTACTCTTTGCCCTTCTCAGTACTTTATGTGTTGTATACCAACTCAAGAGGACACAGAGGAAAAGCTACACTAAGAGTTTAAAAACCAAATGTGAATATCTTTCTTTGGCACTCAACTTGCTCTAACAATAATGGAAAATTGAAAAAGAAAAAAAGACAGATGTCTTTATTTTTATTTTTTTAAGTCTAGTATAATTAACATACAGCGTTACATTAGTTTCAGGTATGGAATATAATGCTTCAGCAATTCTATACGTTACTCAGTGTTCGTCATGATAAGTGCACTCTTACTCCCCATCACCCATCTTACCCATCACCTCACCCACCTCCCCTGTGGCAACCTCTATATTGAGGACTCCAGGGGTTTGGGTTGCTTTTTTTCTTTGTTTCTTGAATCTCACATATGAGTAAGATTGTATGATATTTTTCTCTCTTTAAATCTTAATTACTCTCTGTAAGATATCCACTATGGATGTCTGAACAGCAGGAATTATAAATCCATGACCCCTTCTCAAAAAACTGGTTGGTCAACCCACTCATAGATAGACTACAACTAATAGAGTCAGGGGAAAGATCAGAAGATCGCTACTTAAACCTAGTGATAATTAAAGCAGAAGCCAGGATCTGCATTATAAAATGGATATAAACAAATTAAATGTTTAAAAAAATCTTGTCTGGGTATACTTTTATATTTATATTTATGTTAGTTTTCATTTACCTAATAATGACAAAAAGAGTAGACTTTTTTCATACAATTAACACAGAATATGGGGGAAATAAGTTTTAAAGTGTCAAATGAATAAAACATTAAAATATAAAATTTTAATTAAAGTTTAAAATAAGTTTAGAGTTCAGACATGTTTGGGTCTCTAAGCTCATTTTGTTCATCTTACTGTAAAGGAGGAAACTGAGGCCCACAAAGAATGCTCCCTGCTCAGCATCACACAGTTGTGAAGCAAGGACTGATCTGGAACTCTTGAATCCCAGACTCATGCTTTTAAGTCAGGCAAACTACGGTCTGCAAGTTAAATCATACCTGCCATCTGGATGGCTTGTACATTTTTTAATAGTTGAAAAAAACTAAAGATTATAATATTTTGTGATACATGAAAAATATATGAAATTTAAATTCCAGTGTGTGTGTGTATATATATATATATATATATATACACATATATATACACATATATATACATATATATGTATATATATGTGTATATATAGCCACACCTAAGTCATTTGTGTATTGGTTATATTTGCTTTTATACAACAAACAAGAGCTGAATAGTTGTAATACAGACAATTGCACTGAAAGCCAAAAATACTTACCTGACTCTTTACAGAAAATGTTTGTTGACTACTGTCTCAAAAAATGAATTTAAGAAGTCAGTCCTGCAGCCAACATTCTGATTTCCCCAGTCAAAAAACAAACAAAAACAAAAAGCAGTACAAAATTTCTAATTAATCAAACTCATTTTTTCAAATGTATTCAAAAGCTCCTTTACACTTATTTTCTGTACTATTTGGGACTGAATTGTTCCTTGTTTTAGGCAAGTTGATTTGGTTGCATGGAATAAAGACCCATTCACGTGAACTTAAGCAAAAGAGAATACTAAGGATACACCTGGAAATCAAGAAAATCCATAATTACAAGGCATCATTGAAAAGACCTTACAAAGGCTGAAGCTAGAGGGTATTTCTGAATTGTAGCTGGCTCTAGCTACTTTAAATGCAAGCAATCAAGAACCTTTTTCCTAGTGCTCTGTCGCCCTTGACACAGTCATACTCCTCAGGAGTATTTCTTTTTCTCCTAACAACAACTGGCTTTTTGCGTTTATTTTCACTCTATGCTGCTTGAAAACTCTACCTTGCATATGGTCCCATACACGTGCCCTAGTCTGATATCAGCTTTCACAAATTGGTAGGTATAGCAGTTGTGATTAGCTGAGTTGATTCTTGAGGCATTTAGTAACCTAAGTACAAAAAACTGCATATGCTTGGCTTAACTCACACTTTATTCTAACTAATGGACTGCTAGGAATTCTGTGATTGGCTTCCTTAAAATCAAGAATTCACACTGTTCCAATCATCCATGGTTCAGAAGATGGCAGCTTAGGAATAATTCCATCAGAGCATAGAAACAGGTGTTTCCTTATAAGAAGCTGTTGTTGGGTTATCATCCCCCAAAATGTTTCTTCTTGGTTCACATACATGATATTTTTCTCTATAGCTAGATTTTAAATCCCTTTAGGAAAGAAATCACTTCTACTTTCTATATCCATGATTGTATTTAATAGAACGTATTTATGGATGCTCAAATCCATTGTGGCATGAATGATTATTTCTCAGCCACTATCTCAAATAAATCAACAGACTTTATTCAAAACTAAAAAGATTTAAAATTAACAATCATGAAAATCCATTAGGTTTTTTTAAGTAAAATATGAGCATTATGTGTGTTCATTCTTTTTCCTGAATCAGCCCTCCACTTGAGTTCAAAAGAGAGATTTTTCTTTTAATGTTTCACAATGGAATGGAAAAACTTAACAACATAGAATGTAGTCCTAGAGAAAAACAAGGATTCTAGAAATAAGTAGAAAATAAATAAATTCAGAGAAATACATATTAATAACTGTTTTTTCTTCTCAAGTACAATAGTACCAAATAAGAAACTGCCTACTTGAGTTTATCACATAGGATGTCCCAAATTTGAGAATTCTTATCTTTGGTGGCCCTGAATCTAAAGCTTTCCTTCAAAATCAAAGCTTTTGGGTCACCAGTCAGTTGAGCGTGCCACTCTTGATCTCGGCTCAGGTCATGATCTTACGGTTTGTGAGTTCGAACCCCACATTGGGCTCTGTGCTGACAGAGTGGAGCCTGCTTAGAATTCTCTCTTCTCTCTCTGCCCCTCCCCCACTCATGTTCATGCACTCTCTCAAAATAAATAAATAAAACTTTAAAAATAAATAAAATAAAATCAAAGCTTTCAATATTAGTAAATAAATTTGCAAAATGCAGTAGAATTTTATACTGCAACTTAACAAAGGATCATTGATTAAAGCAATTTTTTGTCTTTGAAAAATTGGTGACCACCACAATCTAGAATTTGTGACAGATAAGGTGAAGAGTTTCATATATTAAAACACTGAGATAAACACGTCAAATACTGTTTCCACCAATCAGGATTAAATCTATGTATCAAGTTAAAAACTAAATATAATTTTACAATATTATATATTTATTTTCTCTAAATAATTCATCTTTTAAAAAATCTAAGTAGAGTTTTATAGAGTATAACTTAACTCAAGCCCATTTGAGATTTCATATTTGTACTCTACCAAAAAAAATTCAAGAAAGTGGTAGCAATAGCATAATAAAAAATTAATCTAATTTCAGCTTTTAAAACATGGTGATTAGATGCTCAGCCAAGAAACTATGTCAAATATTTAAATGCCTATATATATAACGGAAGATTTTTTTAACTGATTTAGATAAACTAGAATAATAAGTGATCCCACACAATGTTACAGTTTTTGAAATACAGGATGCTCTCATTTATGTTGTAAATAATAAAATTGATCTTCCTTTAACAAAGCACTAAAATATATGACAATAGTGATTATATGTCTATTCTAAAATATCACTTAAATGTATCCATCTTCCTCTGACATATAAATAACACAATATAGCATTATTCTTCTTAAAAGAAACTGACTATTTGAAAGTTCAACATATGGGGAAATAATAACATGCCTACAAAAGTAAAGGAGAAGCTCTTATGATATGACATTAAATTCTAGATCTAAAGTTGTTCTGGGAATAGTTATTTACACTGCTGGTAAATTTCATATTAGAGGTCCTAGTCTATTGAGTACTTTGCTCGTATTCCCATCATAAAAAAAAGGAAAAAAACACATAAAACAAACACTTCTCTAAATACAAAAATCCTGTCCTGGACTTCTAATATCTCTTTGTTTAAAATCCCCACAAACTGCCTCTACCTGTAATGAAATATCTATATATATTCATAGCTATCTAATAATTTATACCTTCGTTTTCTGCTGGCTTTATTTTATTGTAAATTATATTTTTAAAAAAGATTTTAAAACCAATTCGTGCTAAAGGAGAGCTGATACTTTTTTAAAGGACTTGGATACAGAAACTCTGTGAGTGGTTCATAAAATATTATCTTATTAAATGCAATTATATTTTAATACTGAGTTGGGCATAAATTATTTAAGTCATTCAGTTGTTTCATTTGGCAAATATTTATCTTAATGTTAATATAATACCATATTGCAAAGGAACATGTACTACATTAGTGGCCTATCGAGTCCTGTCCTCATTGTGTAAATTTGGATTTATCATCAATCATCTTCTACCTCCATCCCTCACTTCCCTACTACAACGTAACTATCTATAGAGAAAGCCCAATTTCAACATAGTTCACCAGTTAGAGAAAACTTGTCTTAGTCCTCTCTATACAGGTCAACAAAGGACTCCATATCCACGTAAGATATGTGTAAATAATCTACTAATATGGATACTTTCCTATTTTTATATATAAATACATATAATTTTCTAAAACCAAATCATTTCATCTAGTATTGCAAAATATTAACTTCATAAGTTCTTTTGTTCAACATATAATTGCCATCACAAACATTTGAAATAATTCAAAATATGTGACAATTTTTGTGATTATTACTTCACATCAAAGAAAGAGAATCTTCAGCTAAGCAAGAAGCAAAAAAATATTGCAAATTTGTGTGACAACAGAAATTGTGGCCATTTTGAACTTGGTAATCACTTTATAACATCATGTGTATGTGCCTTGAATAAAAACAAGTTTGTCATCACACCTCATAGATGATTTCACTTGCCTACTTCCTACCACTTCCTACCTTCTTACCCCTCAGGTAACAAATGAAAGAAGTAGTTACTTCCCTTTTTTCCCCCAAATAAATTCTTACTCTGTGCACATAGGCAGACACTATACATATATTTTTCTTTGGGCAACAAAAACCTACGTCCTTCCCAGCCCAAAAATTGGTGGTAAAGCAGAATAAAATGTGGGTTCTGACACACTGCATTTGCTTTTGCCATTAGCATTAATATTTGTCTGCTTGTAGGAAGGTCAAATACTAGAAAAGTAAATAAGCGAGAGACAATTAAAATTTAAAATTTACTCCATACCTACACAAAATCTAACCGAATGAACTGCTTCTTGCTGGTGACTTTGCATAACACAATATTCAACGCGAAACACAGGGAGTTTCTGGGAGAGTCTATGCTGTTTCAGTTCTAACACACATATAACATAATACTATTATCCACAGAATTTAAAATTTCCAAATTACGTGTCAGTGTTTGAACCAAAATATTCCCTCCAAATTTTGTATTTTTTTAGGAACCAGGGATTAAAGAGGAATGCTAAAAATCAAGAGAGAAGGAACAAGATGGGGGACGAGGAAGAATAAGGCAAAATCAGAGAGAACATTTTCCATTGTGACAACTAATCCACCAGGGACCTGTGTTTGGAATCCTCTTCAGTAGACCAGAACACAAGGTTTTTGTTTGCATAGACATTGTTTTTGGTGACAAGCAGTTTCCCTGCTAGCTCACTATGATCCTTACCCATGTTATTCTTTCACAAACTGTTGGTTCCTATCCTAGAGGTATAGCCTCTGGGGAACTCTTCTCTTTTAAGCACAGTTTGCAGATATGTGGGCATAATATTTTTTCTCTGTCCTTCTAACCTCATTTTTGACACCTGACCAGTTTCCTGTCAAAGTAATGATGTCTATTTTCAGGAAAAATAAATGTCCCCTAACATTATAACATCATAAGCTGAATCCATTGTCTCTGAATTCCTTGGCCACATGCTCTGTGTAAAGTTTCAAAGATATATATACTTAAAAATGGTATTCTAAGGCATTATACATTGTTTTCTCAGGACCCTTAGATATACAGTGGTTTTTGACAGTTCCATCTATGTGGTTGGCTCATGATCTGGGAGCCAACTGTGTAGAACTGGTTAGTCCCTGAATATGGACCCAAACAAGATCTGGCCCAAGGTTCATCTAGAGGGATGCCACTAGGAATTGATGGTCCCTCTGGGCCAAATTATTAAAGTATCAAGATAGAGATTGTTGGTCCACTGTAGTCTGTCAGAATAAGATGATGAGAATCCTCCTTGGCAGTCCTTTAAAGACCAAAAGCTAGTCTATGTTGGGACTGAATCACAGGAAGATTCTCTAACCTGGTCTACTGCCAAACCATGAGATGCCCTGACTCTGATGACAGATCTAGAATCTGTGTAGTACAGTGCCAATATTTTGGGCCTTAGAGTCAAATGTTTGACTCTAGGCTCCACTTTGTTTCCTCTACTTAAAAAATGACTCTATTTTTTTATTCAGCTTTATTGAGATGTAATTGACAACAAAACTGTAAGATATTTAAAAGTTTACATCATGTTAATTTGTCATGCATATACATTAGGCTCCACATATAATCACAAGTATTGCCTTTAACAATTTAAATGCTTAGCCTGATATTTTTTATTTGTATTTGTAAAATACAAATTATACCCATGTCATTACAGTTTCTGTGAGGACTTAAGACTACCTATAGAAAGTGGCTGATACATAGCAGCAGCTCACAGATAGTGCTCTCTCTTCTCCCCTCCTAACCTCTTAATGAATTTCCCTAGAGAGGTTTAGGAAAAACTAGAGAGCCAGCTACCATTTTCAAGAGATCATGAAAAGAAAATGTATTAATATATTAGGGGTGTGGACACCAAAGGAGGTGTGCAGTCATGAGGGAAAGATCTCGAATCCAGTGTGGCTACAGTCCTCATAGTGAGGCATAAAGTAAGAGGGGTAAGTCTGGAGAGGGAAATCATTTATCTGAGAGTGGCACTGAAGAGTTCTAAAGAGAGTAATTTAGATTCAAATTTTAAACATAATTCTAGCACCAGAATGGAACATAGATTGGTGAACAGAAGCAAGAGTGAAGGCGGAGAGCAGAAAGGTTAATTGACCTGAGGAATAACAAGGGCCTGGATGAGAACAATGACAAAGGAACAGACAGACAGACACACAGACAGTAACATCAGGACTTGGTTTTGCTAGTCTTGTGGGGATGCGGAAAATGACATAGGGAATATAGGAAGAGAAGGTTTGAAGGAGAAAGTAACAGAGAAGATATCACTCAAGGCTGAAAGGAATCAAATGTTTTTCATTCCACCCATCTAGTTCAGGTAGATTTAAACTTTAAAGGTTCATTGTTTTAAGCAGGAAATGATAGCTTAAGACCTTGGAGATTATAGTTCAAATAATAGCGTAAGGGGTACAATGTACACCAGTAATTAATGAAAACACAATATTTACATATGATATCATGCCATAGAAAAAATTTCCATGTATTCTAGATCTGAAACCAGGACATCTCTGATAATAGACTTTTTTCTTCCCATTTGTGAACTTACACAGAAATAAATCAGAGTAAATTACATTTAATTATACATTAGAGGCTTCCTTTAAAAAAAAGTAACATTTTTATGAAATCTGGACTGATCTGGAAAATCCAGAATATACAGTCACTAATCATAGAAAAATTGAAACACTTAAATTAAACACATGTAAAAACATAACTTTAGTTATAAAACTTTCAACCATTTTATGAATGGTTGGGACTAAGGTAAACTTGGTTACCACACTATCCATTTGAGCTTTACACTGGAAATAACGTTGTAGCTCAACATGCTAAGGTATGTTATCTCTGAAGACCAGTTCAGATACTAATGCCATTAGTTAGTGAACTCCTTTCTTTCCATACCTGGTCTAGGCATTAGAATCAAGGTGCTACTGTACCACTCAGATACCACTTGGTCCAAGGCAGCTTTGGATGGATACAAAACATTTGTTTTAATTTCTTTCTTTCTTTCTTTCTTTCTTTCTTTCTTTCTTTCTTTCTGTTAAAGGACCATGAAAATCTACAATTTCATCTTAAAAGCTATAACCTAATTACAGGTGGTTTGTCTTGCTGGTCTATATGCCTTCATATTTTTAAACTATATCCTCACCTATTGCCAATCCTAGATTTCATTAAAATTATTTAAAGAATTGTACTATGATACATTCTAGTAGTTTCCACATGTTTGCCTGGTTCTATTATACTGGTTAGATAGAAATATTCTAAACTTGGGTCTCTCAGGTTTTAATTTTAGCAGTTACATAGGAAAACTTACACGTGTGCTTCACCTGCATGGTTGAACTGTGACCATGTCATTTAAGTTAATCTGAGTCACATCAATGTGGATTCATTGACATCCTTAGACATTTGTAAAGAATATGTAAGAATTTGTAAAATCATGTGAAAAAAAACTTCAAATACTAAGAACTTCCTAGCATAAGAAAGCAGATGTTTGAGATGGCTCTATTGTACCAATTTTAATAACATGCATTATTACCAATTTTTAAAGTTTTACCACTGAAAAAATTAATGTTCTTTCCCACGCAATGAATTCACTCAAACACTGTGTGAACAGTTATCCTGGGAAACAGAATTTGTTCTACTGACTTATATTGTTTTATTCCAAGTCTCATTGAAAATAAAATTGATCACACAGCTAAGTTACGGTCACTATAATTTAGTTGCCCCTTACAGTTATATCTTAAATGTCATCTGCACTGCCTCAAATATAAAGTACAGGATAACTCTTTGTTCCTTCTTCTTTGACCTTGTTTTACTACTGCTTAAAACTTTCAATTAATCACACTCATTTATTTAAAGCTTTTAGATTTAATATAAAGCAGAAAACCAAACCACATAACCACAGTGACACTAATTCAAAGGGTCATTGAATCACTAACTTTGCGAAAGAAGCAAATCTTCAATGAACTACATTTGGCATGTCCTTTATAAAGGCTTCTTTGAAAAAGGAAGACAATATTTATGTGTCATATTTTAATGGCAGAACATATAGAAAAACCTACAGTGACAACGAATTTTTCACCCTACCCCAGATTTCAAAGTAGATTCCTTAAAATAACTTTTTTACATCTAGAATAGGATTTCATTTAAAAAAAAAAGTAATTTCTGCAAATCTCCAGAAATGTATCTTTATATAAAATGGGATAAAGCTGTAACTGAAAAGCATTTGAAATGTGACACTAATTTGGTTGTAGCATTTGTAGTCTGATTGATTAGCATATTCTACTGGGCTTCAGTGGTTATGATGGAGGAGTCCCAAGGAATTCTGAGCTTTTAGCTCTCAAATCCTGAAGATTTGTTAGAATTATGGTGTCATTGACAGAGTAAAGAAGTCACAGAGAGAGATTAATTTGAGTGAAAAATGCTGTAACTTTAGTTTGTACTATGTATGCATTCAACCAAGAATGTCTAATAAGCAATTCAAAATTATAATACTATTAAATAATGTTTAAGTACTATTAAATAACTTAACAAAGCACTTTTATAATTATCATTTCATTTGATCTCCACAGAAGTTCTATGAGTTGGTAGGTGGGATAGATATCATTATCAAAGTCATTTTGTAAATGAGAAGATTTGGGAAGGAACAATATAGATTTGAGAAGAATACAAAATATTTTAAACCTGCTGTCTTTACACTACCATTTTGATAGGTGAATATTTTGATCCCTAACTTTGACATTTTGATACTTTGACTTTCTCTTTATGAACATAAGTATTTTATCACTATGAAAATGTGGATACATTTTTATTTTTTAGGATAAATACTTTAGGTTACTTTTTAGAATAAATCCATTAAGACAAGTTAATTCCATGATCAACTTGTTACATACTATAGTTAAATAATTTCCTTATTTCCATAGTCATTTTTCCTCTATTGAAAATTTTTAATTGGGATCAGTTATTTGCCATGTAAATTTTATAAGAAAAATTTTATTCATAAATAAATATTTTCAAATGAAAATTTTTAATGGCTATACTTTCTGATGTTTTGATTTTGGTCATTATTCTACCAAGATAAATGTTCTTGGATAATATTATACCTAGATATTTTAATACTATATCATTGACTTGTATCATCTAATTTTAGGTAATAACTTTTATCATGTGCTGTTATATCGTTTCTTGGTTTAATTTTTTGTTGATTATTTGCAGCCAGTTCACTCTTTAGGGACCACTAAGCCAAAATGCCATTGGGATTTAAATGGCAGCATCAACATAGCTTGCTGTGCATTGGAGGCTATGTGCACTTAGGTGATACTTATTGCAAAGTCTGAAGTAATGCTCATTTTAGAGAGCAAAGGGACAAAAATAAACCAGGGAAAGATTTAGAGATCACTAAATTTTAAGACTCTCATATAAGAATCTCTAGGAATCAATATTTCAACAGATTATGTTTTCTACATTATCATACTTTATGTTGAGAACTAATACCTGAAAGTGACACTTTCCAACCAACCAGCATGAAGCCACCTGAATTGAATGAGATACAAGAAATCATTTCATTGGTATAAAGAATTTCAGATGACTAATTCAACATTCAAAAATTGATGGAACCAGATAGAATTTCAAAAGATGCCCCCTTGGATTGGTGAACAAAATAATCTCTCTACAACTATATTCATATTTTGTTAGATGATCATTCAAAACATATAAGGGCTTAGACTAGTTTCTGCACTTCTTCCAGTGTAATGATTCCATACCTTTTAAAAAAGATCTCATTGTTTAGCAACATTAATGGCTTATTGATATTTATTATATGGAGAAACAAAGGTAACTGAAAAAATTAGTGCCAAAGATGCCATGAGAAAATAAATTTTAAAAACTTTTTGCTGAAGGGCACCTGGGTGATTCAGTCAAATGAGTATCCATCTTTGGCTCAGGTCATGGTCTTATGGTTCATGAGTTCAAGCCCTGCTTCAGGCTCACTGCTGTCAGCACAGAGCCTCTTCGGATCCTCTTTTCCCCTCTTCTCTCTCTCTCTCTGCTCCTTCCCTCTTCACACTCTCTCTCTAAAAATAAATAAACATTAAAAAAAATCTTTGCTCAGAAAAAGAATAATTTGAAGGATGAGAGCAAACGTTTTAGAATCAGCCAGACATGTATTCAGGTTCCTCTGCCATGTATTAGTGGGATCTCTTGTGAAAGTTATTCTCTCTCTCAAGCTTTCCACATCCTCATTTATTAAATGAAGAATCATCACTCCTACTTCACAGTTTCTCATGAGGATTAAGTAAGATAATGTGTACAGAGCACTTAGGCCAGTGCAAGCAGTACAACAGATATTTAATAAATGCTATTTAACTGCAAATCATAACAATGTAAGTTGAAATGTTTTAAAATGCTTAAAGCACTACTGAGGTAATAGTTTCACATGAATTATATGTGTGTGATACGATCATAAATAGTACTCTTTATCTATTAGTATAAACATGGCCTATAAAATTTAGCCAATGTTGCTATAAAATACCACTGCCCTACATGTTATAAATATATATATATATATATGTGTGTGTGTGTGTGTGTGTGTGTGTGTGTGTGTTTGCAGAGAGAAATCATAGAAATGTTTATGCAGACATATTCTGGAAGAACTAACTTCATATTTTACCTATAGCAAGTGATACTGAATATTTCCTATATTGTGTTTTAAATTCAGTGATTTCGAGTTATCATTCTGAACTATATATGAGATCTTAGAAAGTAACTGTTTTCATATTCATTTTTGTAAAATACAGCATGTGTGAATTGTACAAGTCCTTAGAAGAATTTTTGCCATCTTTAAGTAAAATAAATTGTCAAATCCTGTTGCCAAGTGTAAATTTTAGTTCCGCAGTGTACTATAGAATATTTCTTAGCCTTTATGTACATGGAGAATTAGTGTAACATCGAGAAAAACAAATTAAGATGACAACCTGTTAAAGGGGAAAAAAATGAAGACTTTACAGGGATCAACCTAATCTTATAGTTTCTATATTAATTTACTGTACTCTTAAAGACTTGTAAAAATATTAGAATTAGAGGTAAATATAGGAAGCTGGGTTTTTTAATTATTCCTTGGAGAGTAATTAGGTTCCCACGAAAGCTAAATCTCACCTGGGTTAGCAGTGAAATATCAATTCCTAAAAAATATATTTTGTAAATAAATCAAGATATAAAGAACAGATACAGTAAAGAAAAGGAAAAAAAAAACTACTGAAACAGACAATTGTATTTGAAATAGTCATTTCTAATTACAGAAAAACCTCACTGATATACTCTACCCATGGAGAAACCAGTCTGAATTAACAACAAATAATAGTAATAAATTAGACACTCTAATAAGAAATGCAGATATATTACTTTCAAACTCACACTGTAAATTTAGCTGCTAATAAAAGTACTTCTAAGTACCAGACTTTCATTGCCATTGCATGCTTTAATAAATAGGTGGGAATCATTTGAAATTAGGTAGACCCATTTGTATCACACAATGTGTTAAAATCTTTAAGAACAGCTTGGTTAAAAGCCTCAAGCAATCTTGTTTACACTATTAGCAAATCCTTGCTCCATAGATCATACAAAAGTAAATTTCAGCCTAGCCTAGTTCAAATTATCATAAATTCTGAATTATATTCAGCATTTTAAAGCTGGAAGGGACCTCAGAGATCTTCCAGTGAAGTCTATAATAATGAGGCTTTCCAGGATGTTACATCTAAAACACATACCATATGTATAAACAAATTCTAAACATTGCTGACTGTTTTCAAAAATGTTACTGACAATGTATTGTTACTTCAATATGGTATATCTTTTCAAACTTATCAATAATTTCACATGATATTCAGGACTGTTTTGTCAGGTGGTTTAAAATCATAAGCAGTGTGTTGCCTTGTTTTTCTTATTTGCTTTATCTTTTGGTTTTCTTGTCCCACCCTTGTCTAGAAAGTTCAGGTGTAATAATCTCCACGCTAGCAGCCTGAATAGACAAAATATACAAATAAAATAGCCGACAATTTCAAGAAGTTGTAAAAGTGAAAACAGAACTATTACACAGATATGAAATCACTAGTGGTGGGAGCCACCATGTGGCTTTCTACACACATGAGAGAAAGCTTAGAATTTCACTCCTGTACTCTGTTCTGCTTAGGTGTATTTTATATTATGAGGAAATCAGAGATATACCACTGAATTGTATACTGAAATTTCCAGGAAACTGGTTCTCTTCTTGCCAGGCTCCTTAATTGTATATTCTAGTTGTTAGAGACTTCTCTGGAACCTTATGAGAAAATTATCAAAATATGCCATCACTTCTAGAAGAAAGAAAGCGGGACTTCTGTCATTTGGGCACCATCTGTCCAGTCGCCCTGCTCCCTGATGTAACCGAGTTTATTTATCCATTCAGTAAATAGTTATTGAGCAGCAACCAGGTACCCAGCATATGCTATGTTGCCAAGAGGAATACAAAAGAAATGTTAAACACAGTTTCTGACCTCCAAGAGTTTCATGTCTGATTGTGGAGCAAAACACACTTTTGTGAAGCAGCTAAATCACATTGCATAACAGTGTGCAATGGCACAAATAGGGGACATTTCTATCATCCTAGAAGGTTCTGTAAGACAGCCCTGTGTAGTATTCAGTGCATAGCAAAGCAACCTGAAGGAAGTGGGAGACTCAGGGTGAAAAGGGAGCTCAGCTCAAATCATAGAAAACTTACATTAAGGGTCAGTGACCCAAGGCAGAAATAATTCCTGCACAGAAATCCCATTATGGGTCCAGAACACATTTAAGCACTTGTTGAAGCTCATATATATTAGATAGAACTTTGGCTCATCAGAAGGATGAACCAATTAGTATGAGGGACATAGGATATAAGACGGTAGGAAAGGGAGGACATGAACTAGCTTGTGAACTAACTTATTGGGAGATGCTGTATACATAATGGGAAGTGGTATAAACATTTAGCAGGGCCCAAGGGCAAGAAAATAAGAACTAGAGAAAGGAAGCAGTTTATGGGTTTGACAGAAATTCTACCTTGCAAACAACCAGTTGATCTGCGTACACAAGATAATGTGTTAGATCGCTGTAAGCTTAGGGTGATTTGCAAGAAAAATAAAAGAAAATCTAAACTAAATGATTGGAAGGAAAAAGGTACTAATATGAGCAGGAGGGGGATTTTGGAGGGGTTCTGCATATGAGGTTACTCAAGCCTCCCTGTAAGTTTGGAAGGTACAAAGCCTGGGAAGAAAATAAAACAGTAAGAAAAATTTCTTATACTGTATCTCTGATGATCAGGGATTACCGAGCACCCCTTAACTTCTACCACTTTAAGACGATGTAACCTCTCTTTCTTTTTTTTTTTAAATCATAATACTTGCAGATTTATACAAAGTATCATCTGGTTCCTTTTTTATTACTGGGTTCTAATCACTGCTATCCTGGAATAACCAAGAGCACGTAGACCATGGAAACACCCTCTGCCCATGTTTTCTATAGTGACTGAGGTTTTAATAAGCAACTACAGAACCCATTTGGTTGAATTAGAATCTTAATAACCACAAATCAGTGTTTACATATTCATCACAATCCCTGGCACAGCTGACTGATTGATGAGGGAATTGGGGTTATATCTTTTTTTTTTTCACGTGTTCCTAACGCTACTTAAAGAATTTTTAAGGATATGTCAAATTTTAGAGCTGGAAGAGTGTTAAGGAGCAATTTGGTTCAAGACACTAATTTTAATACATAAACAGCTGAGGCTTAGAAAATTTAAATGACTTCCCAAAAGGCAGCTCAATGGTAGCTCTGTGTATCCTATCTCCTAGCCCAAAAGTTCTATTTTACTATACTTATGATATTAGCCATGATATTAAGTTTAGTAACCAATACATTAGAAACAGTTCAACTCTCTGTTCTAATCTTGGCTATTCAGAGAATGTCACATCCCAATTATAGTTATTAATTTTTTAGTCATAAAATGGATATGTGCCCCAAAATATTTCTAGGCACTTTTATAAATATGTACTCATCTTTTCTTTTTCTGTCTTTACCTAGAGAAGTAGTGTTTAAACATGGATGTAAATGATTGGCCAACACAGAAATGGATCTAAATTCTTCCCTTGTGGCAGGCTATTTTACTGGTGGTGCTTAAAGCACCACAGCTCACAACATTCACTTGCTTGTATAGTCTTTTCCCACCTTAGGCTTGGCCTAGTGATTTAGTTTAGACAATAGACCAGTGGCAAGTTTAACACAAGCAGAAGTGTGATGAAACCCAAGCTAGAGGGGAAACTGATGGAGGAAAGACCCTGGAGGATGAGAAGCCATCCTGGATATTCCAGCCCTAGCAAACTCCTAACTGAATACAGCCACATGAGTAACCTCACAGATTTTAAGCATTTTACCACAAAAAAAGGCAAAAAAGGTGAAAAAAAAAAGTTAACTATGTTAACTATGTGAAGTGATGGGTGTGTTAATTATCTTGATCTTTGTAACCATTCTATAATGTATATGTATATCAAATCATGACATTGTACACTTCAAATGTTTTTAACATTTATTTATTTTTGAGAGACATAGAAAGACAGAGCACGAGCAGGGGAGGAGCAAAGAGAGAGAGAGAGAGGCAGAATATGAAGCAGGCTCCAGGCCCTGAGCTGTCAGCACAGATCCTGATGCATGGCTCGAAGCCATGAACTGTGAGATCATGACCTGAACTGAAGTCTGTTGCTTAACTGACTGAGCCACCCAGGCGCCCCATTTTTTTGTTTAATTTGGAAGGAGCAGAGAGAGAGGGAGACACAGACTATGAATCAATGTACATTTTAAATATATATAATTATACTTGTCAATTATTCCTCAATAAAGTTAGAAAAAGAAAACCATCCAGCTGAGCACAGTCAAGACAAAGCTGCTTTCCAGTTTCCACCCTCTCATAATATGATAGTAATGTTATCATGATAAAACCCTAAAAGTATTAAAATGTATTTGTTTTCCTTAAACTACAATTCTGAAGATAATCCAGAATGCCAACCCCATATTTTTTAATGGCTATGTTCCTTGGTTTCACTAGAAGAACAGCTCTGATATTTCTTTTTGGAGGAGAAATAAAAGTAGAATGCTTCTTCTTTGAACCAACTAATGCTTTCAGACTTTATTGGAGTTTTTTTTTTTTTTTACCTTTATGGAATTTAAAAATTATAGGAACTCAAAAAGGACTTAGAGCTTGTACTAAACAACATTTTTAGAAGTTAACATTAGCCTCTATATCCTAGTGAAGAAAAGTAAGTGTATAAGCTTGAAGAGCAAAAGTATTAATATATGTACTTTTTGCCTCAGAGTATACTTTATCCCATCTGGCTAATCATCATCTTCGTTATTAGTAGTAATTTGTATAGTTCTTAATTAGTCATTTGAATTTCATATGTATAGTTCTGTTCATCATTTTTTTTCTTTATATGAATTTGTTGTATTAGTTCTTTATTTACATGTAATTCTAAACAAAGAACAGAAAAATAAATGATGATATTTCTTTATAATTTTCCCTTATTAAAGTCTTAGAAAATCTGACCTGGGTTATATTATGATATTATATATGACATGATATTATATGATATGATATATATTTTCAGTATTTAATACGCTCCTAAAGTCAGTTAGACAATAAAACTGGTACGTTAATAGGCAGTCCTCCAAAAAAGGGTTATGTGGTCCAGCAAATTGACAAAATGCTTTGTGTTCTATAGATCCAAGATCAATATATTAAGGACTCTGAGGAAAAAACCATATTAATTTTGTTCTTCAAACTTACATGGATACAGAATTGTTTTTTTGCACACTAGCTCATAATTGTTCAAGAACCAGTGTGTTTTCATGGATCTTACAATCCAAAAGTCAAGTGGACATCTTTGTTTCATTCTCCCCAGAATTGTCTTGATCAGCTGTGCTTTGGGGGTAAATATCTCTCAGCATCTGACGGAAGTCTTACATCTCTTATTTCATCCTCTTGATTAATTCACTCCCCTCCTGCAGTGTTATTTCTCTGGCACTAGCTCTAGCAGGGTGGCCCTCCCTCTCAGATTCGCCATTGCTTAACATAAGTGATTCCAAACGTGATGATCATCAGAATTGTCAGATTTTTTGAAGAGCAAAACAAAGCAAACAAACAAACAAGAGGTCTGGGGCAATCCCTTCCCTCAGATTCTGAGTCAGCAAGAGTGGTATGGAAATAGACCCTTTTAGAAAGCTCCTGAAATAAGTCTGAATGTAAACCCAGATGGTGAACAACTAGTCTGGCTCCAACTCTCACTGACCATAAAAAGAATTGTGTTTGAAAAGAAAAGCTCTTCATAAGGAAAGAAAAGAAGAATTACCAAGTAAATTATCCTGAATTGTATCCTTGATAGGACAGGAGAGAGGCGGGCTGTAAAGAACCCTAATGGGCCAATTGATGAAATTTGGACTGTGAATTATATAATAGTATTTTATAATAATGGGTACTATATGGACTGTGGATTAGATAATAGTATTTTATTGTGTTAAGTTTTCTGATTTGATAATTAGAACACACACTAAAGTATTTAAGGATGAAGGGGCATGATGTCTCCAATTATCCTCAAAATATTTGGGGCAAATATGCATGTATGAATAAATATACATAGAAACAGAAAAAAATGATAAAGTAAAGGGGGCAACATAAATTACTGGTGAATTGGGGTAAATAGTGTATAGGAGTTCCTTACATTATTCTAGCAAGTTCTCATAATTTTGAAATTATATCAAAGTGAATTTTTTTTTAAGTTTTACTGTAGCTAAAACTAAACAATCTCAAATTTCTCACCAGAAAAAGTAATGCTGGGCTATAATCTGATTCAAAGTAATCAAGACAATAGAGGTAAAAAAAAATGGTTTGGAATCTGTTATACCAACTGAAAATTTAAAAAGTGTTTTTTTAGATATAAATATATTTATGGAGGATAATAATACACTTGAGAGTTAAGCAATATAGGTTAAACTAATTACAAATATCAAGTGACAAAGATTATTTCTTTTGTGAAGAAATAAAACCAAGAAAACATATAAAGTCCCTTTTTCTGGAAATCCATGAGGCAGTCATAAATTAGACAAGTAATGAAGTCAGAAGATACAAATTCAAATTTATTTCCTACAAGTGTGGGGCTTTGAAAGAGTCAACTAACCTTCTTGAGCAAGTTTCCTAATCTGTAAAAAACATCTACTCACAATACAGGCCTCATTAATGAGAGAAAAAGTTGGTAAAAAAAAATTGACAACACATTGCCTTATGTGGAACAGACAGAAACTCTGTCAAGCATAATATCTCAGCCATGAAAATGCAATGTTCTGGCTATCTCATAAGTGCTAGTTAGATCCTAGATTGTTGGACCTAACAAGAGATCCCATAAGAATGAGGCAGGAGAAATATGTTTCCTGGTGATGGGGAAGGGGTGAGAGTTGGAGAGAAGCAAATGAAAGTCTGATATATAGGATCACTGTACCAAAGATTTATCGAAAGGAGCCCCAGTTATTCCCATCCAAATAGAGAAAGGAAATACCTAAACATCTTTTTGTGCTTTTATGCCATGACCCTTCCATCTTTGGGTTTTTTAATCTGATTCTTTGACATTAATTTGGAGCAGCATTTCAGATAATTTAGTTTGGAAAATTATGTAAATGTTATTTTTCTGACTACTTATATAACTGAAACCATGCTTTAATGGCTTTTTACAAGAAATGCAAATTGTTTAGATGTGAAATCCTTAGGTCAATATGCTATCCTTTCAAAGTTCTTAGACATTTTTCATTGTTTTAGAATATTTGCATATACAGTATCTGAAGCTATCTGGATACATTTTTCCTTTGTGAATAACCCTTTCCTTTCCTTTTCCACTTACTTGGATACTTGACAGTTTTATTTTATTTTATTTTATTTTATTTTATTTTATTTTATTTTATTTTATTTTACTTTATCTTATTAAAATTTTATTTTAATTCCAGTATAGTTAACATGCAGTGCTATATTAGTTTCAGGTGTACAATACAGTAATTCTATAATTCTATACATTGCTCAGTGCTCATTATGATAACCATTCTCTTTAATCCCCTTCACCTATTTCATCAACCTTCCCCACTCAACTCCCTTCTCATAATAATCAGTTTTTTCTCGATAATTAAGAGTCTCTTTCTTGGTTTGTCTCTCTCTCTCTTTTTTTCCCTGTGTTTTTTGTTTTGTTTTGTTTTGTTTCTTAAATTCCATGTATGAGTGAAATCATATGGTATCTGGTCTTTCTCTGACTGACTTATTTTGCTTAGTATTCCACTGTACATAATACACCACATCTTTTTTATCCATTCATCTATCAATGGACACTTAGGTTGTTTCCATATTTTCGCTATTGTAAATAATGCTGCCACCAATATAGGGGTGCATATATTCTTGTGAGTTAGTGTTTTTTGTATTCTTTGGGTAAAAACCCAGTAATGCTGTTATTGGATGGTAGGGTAGTTCTATTTTTAACTTTTTAAGGAAACTCCATTCTGTTTTCCACACTGACTATATACCATTTTGTATTCTCATCAACAGTATACAAGGTTCCTTTTTCTCCACATCTTCATCAACACCTGTTGTTTCTTGTGTTTTTAATTTTAGCCATTCTGAGAAGTGTGAAGTGATATCTTATTGTAGTTTTGATTTGCATTTCCCTGATGATGAGTGATATTGAGCATCTTTTCATATGTCTGTTACCCATCTATGTATCTTCTTTAGAGAAATGTCTGTCCATGTCTTCTACCCATTTTTAATTGTATTATTTGTCTTTTGGATGTTGAGTTTGTATAAGTTTATATACTTGAGATACTACCCTTTATCAGATATGTCATTTACAAATATCTTCTCCCTTTCAGGAGGTTGTCTTTTAGGCTTTTTTGTTCCCTTTGCTGTACAGAAGCTTTTAATTTTGATATAGTCCCCGTAGTTTTACTTTTGCTTGTGTTTCTCTTTTGCTTTTATTCTTCTTAACACCATCCAAAATGTTGCTGTGGCTGACGTAACAGAAATTACTGCCTGTAGTCTCTTCTAGGATTGTTATGGTTTCAGGTCTCACATTTAAGTCCTTAACCCATTTTGTGTTTATTTTTGTGTTTGGTGTAAGAAAGTGGTCCAGTTTCATTCTTTTGCATGTAGTTGTCCAGTTTTCCCAACATCATTAGTTGAAGAGCTTGTCTTTTTCTCTTAGCATATTCTTGCCTCTTTCATTGAAGATTAATTAACCATATAGTTTTGAGTTTCTTTCCGGACTGTCTATCCTATTCCATTGACCTATGTATCTATCTTTGTGCTTTTGCTAGTACCATACTGTTTGGAGTACTATAGCTGTGCCGTATAACTTGAATCTGAAATTGTGATACCTCCAGCTTTGTTTTCCCTTTTCAATATTGTTTTGGCTATTTAGGGTCTTTTTGAGGTACCATACAAATTTTATGATTATTTGTTCTCACTCTGTGAAACATGCTTTTGGTTTATTTTGATAGGGGTTGCATTAAATGTGCAGATTGCTTTGGGCAGTATGGACATTTTAACAATATTTGTTCTTCCAATCCAGGAGCCTGGAATACCTTTCCATTGTTCATGCCATCTTCAATTTATTTCATCAGTGTTTTATAGTTTTCAGAGTACAGATACTTGACAGTTTTTTAATTATCAGTTATTTACCTTGGAATTCAAATTTTTTTCAATATGAGTTTTATAGATTTCACTTTTTGTGTTAAATTTAGTAATGTCAATCAAATCTGCATATTCAGGTCAGTCAGTTAAATTTTTGTCTATTATATTTTTATTTACTGCTTCTGTTTCATGTTTTAGTTCCTTCTTCAGGAACACAGAGTAGTCACAAATTAAAACTACCCTTTAGGTCTTATTAACTATCATGTTCTCTTTCATAATTTTAATCTCTTTGGCCTCTTCTATTACATTCTAAGACAGCTTCTCAAGTCCATCCTCCACATCACTGATTCATGTTTCTGTACTGTCAGTACTATAGTTCAATATCCTCAGAACCTTGTAAAATGTGGGCTTGAATTTTTGTTATACATTTAGCTTTATTGAAATTTTTCTTTAACTTTCTCTCTCTTTTTTTTTTCAGTGTTTATTTATTTTGAGCGAGAGAAAAAGAACAGGGAAGGGGCAGAGAAAGAAGGAGAGAGATACAGAAAGAGAGAGAGAGAGACAGACAGAATCCCAAGCAGGCTCTGCAGTGGCATCACAGAGCCTAATGAAGGGCTCAAATTTACAAACTGTGAGATTGTGACCTGAGCAGAAATCAAGAAACTGATGCTTAACTAACTAAGCCACTCAGGTGCCCCCCTATCTCTCTTTTGTAATTCACTCTATTCTTTACACCCTGCTAGTCCTGTCTGATGGAGGCTCATTCTTCTTGGATTTTATTGAGAATTAGTAAACGAGTTCCAGAATATTCTTTTGAGTCTTGTAAGCCATTAATTTTAGAAACATACTCTTCCCTTGAGTCTTCAAAGTGGTAATTCCTTTCCCTTATTCCACAGTGGGTTTTTGTTGTTTTTGTTGTTGCTTATTGTTTTGTTTTTCTCCTCCTTACAAATTTTTGAATGGGGAACTTCCCAAATTCATTGATTCTCAGAATATAGGATGGTTCAATTACTCTTAACCACACTCTGATAAATCAATAACAACAAAATCTCTTTCTCAGATCCATACTTAGAAAGAAAGTTGATGTGCCCACACTGTAATATGATTTTCAGCTTCTAGTAGGCATTGGCTTATTGAGGTGGTGGTTTTGCTTTTACTTCCTGCCTGTTCCTTTTAAACTCTGAGAAGATATAATAGACAGCAACCTAAGAGTCCCTCCAGCCACTGTATCCAGGATATTTCTGTCATTGACTTCAGAGCTTTGCTTTTGAAGAAAGAAGCAGCCAGTACGCAATAAGCAATCAGTGGTCCACTCTACAGCTCTTGCCCAACTGTTTCTGAAAGATGCTTTTTTTCTGAAAGGTGAGAAAATGGCAATCGAAAACGTGGGGAGGTCTGAGAATACCTTGTGAATACCTCAAAACTCAACACATGACTTGTCTTTTTCATTGGTTGATACTCTGGATATAGAGCCATAGGAATAACACAAGGAAACTATAAAGTGTCTTCCTTCTTTTTCAGGCATTCTTTTTGAGATGAAACCTGAGAATGCCAAGAAAATTGACCTACCATTGATTAGCAAAGTTCCTCTGAGGTTCCATCCTTAAATTTTTTGAGACTTGATTCAATGGTTTGTCTTTTTAGTGTTTTCTTATGTTATCTTAAGACAAATTAGCAGAAGTTACATGTTTGGACTAC
The DNA here is from genome assembly GCF_023721935.1 of Panthera uncia. Lineage (NCBI taxonomy): Eukaryota > Metazoa > Chordata > Mammalia > Carnivora > Felidae > Panthera > Panthera uncia. The sequence continues at coordinate 48,648,005 of NC_064809.1, read as the reverse complement.
TTTGAATAAGTTACTTGAGATGTTTTTTCACTACTAATAGGCTCTTAAAGGTTTTTAAGGCTTTTACCTCATACTAATAACTAATAAACATCTTCTGGTTAACATGCTTAACACAACAGACCTTCAAAAATCTTAATGTTTCTACACATCACAAGATACTGTTGTGATTCTAGTTTGTATTGAAAATTCTATTGACTTCCATTTTTGTCTCCTTTACTCGTCTCACAAAGCAAGTGATTTTAAGTCATGGTAATTTCATTTAGATCAACTATCCTTTGACTATATTCATTTATTATTTTACCATTTCGTTATTCATGCACTAAACATTTCTTAAGTAGTTATTATATGCTAGGCACTCTGATAGACCCTATAGATACTGCATCCAAGAACTTCTGATGTAATCATGAAGACAAATGACAAGAGCTTCTTTCTCAAGGTATACATAGCGTGAAAATGTCTAAATGGTTGTGTCAAGTAGCATCGGACTTTAATAGGCTTAGGTTGGTATTTTTAACAATAACTTAGATTCAAAATGTCACTTTAAACACTGTTTTCAATGGTTCAGTCAGCTGAACCTCCGACTCTTGATTTTGGCTCAGGTTATGTTACCAGGGTCATGTGGTAGGGCATGGAGGCTGTTTAAGATTCTCTCTCTCCTGCTGCCTCTCTCCCCTGCTCGCACTATCTGTATCTCTCTAAAAATAATTAATTAATTAATTAAAACATTGTGTTCAGGACTATGGCTTCATTGTCTAATTCGAATCATTTAAATCAGCATTTAACAAATGTCTATTGTAAGATACTACACTTTGCATTGTATAAAATGCAAAACTAATTAGGTCAAAACTTGAATCCTCAAAGTTTTTAGCCAGGCCATGTCTTAATCTTTTCGAGCTGTTATAACAAAATATCAAATACTGGGTAGCTTATAAACAACAGAAATTTATTTCTTACAGTTCTGGAGGCTGGAAGTCCAAGACCAAGGTATCAACATGGTCACATATTGGTGAGGACCCTCTTCCTGAATCATAGCTGGTGCCTCGCTGTGTGTTCAGATGAGGCAAGGGATCTCTGTGGAGTCTCTTTAATAAGAAAACACTAATCCTATTAAAGAGAGCTCTACCCTCATGACCTCATGAAATGTTAGGAATTCAACATTTTGTGGGACACAACCATTTACAATATAGCAAGGGGGTCGCTTGAGTGGCTCAGTCGGTTAAGTGCCCATCTCTTGATTTTAGCTTCAGGTCATTATCTCATGGTTCATGGGACTGAGCCCTGCATCAGGCTCCATGCTGACAGCACAGAGCCTACTTGGGATTCTCTCTCATCCCTCTCTCTCTGCCTCTTCCCTGCCCACTCTCTCTCTTTCTCTCTCCAAATACATAAATATTTTTTTAAAGAAAAAGGACATAGAAAGTGGGGAACACAGACTAACTATAATTAACTTTCAGTAAAGCACACAGATGTTCTAGAAGTACAGTACTAGAGAAGATTGCAATAAGAATGACCCTTCATTCAAGAGTAAAAATATTAACCTGGGCCATATTGAATATGATAATAATTGGTACCATTTATTGAGAAATTTATATATACTAGTTACTATAGCTTATAATGTTTCCTGTACATTTTCTCTAATCTTAGAAAATGAAAATACTTTTAACTTCCCATTATCTATATCAGTTCAGAGGGCCTATCAGAAATGGAATGGCATACATTTGAAACTTTGCTTGAAAATCTTTATACCCATTTCTTGGGGGGGGGGGAGAAAGTGGGAGACACTGGGCAATTCAGTACTAGGGAAAAGACAGGGAAGACCATGATCTGCATTAAATTTAGCTCCTTTGGCAGATTGCATTGCCTATCTACCTGGCTGTCAGCCACACATAGACATAAACTTTCAACCGGTATGCAGACTCATGAAGAAATAGTTTGAGGATTGTAAATTATGTGTCTTCCTCTCCTGAATTGAATACATCTTACCTCTAAAAGAATTTAACCAAGATAAACATATTAAATTTGTCTCTGAAATATGAAGAGGTGACAAATGTTTTCCATGTAAGAATTAAATATAACTTAAAAAAAAAAACAAAAA